>NC_140963.1:31668194-31863194 GCF_056783735.1 Eptatretus burgeri | reverse complement strand
CTCCAGAGGCATGTTTTCGGGTTGTCCGTCTGTCCGTACGTCCATGCTAATTTTCTCTGTAACCGCTTATCCGATTGACACGGCATTTTCACCATAGGTGCGACTACTCATGTACAATGTTTTAATGATAAATATGACGTCACAGATCATGTGGTGTGTCAGCCATGTTGGAAAAAAGGAAAAACTTTGAACCTCTAACTCTGACATCGCTCCATGAAAAAATTCAAACTTGGCACATGTGAAGTAACCCTCATGGGAAACGAGTGTTTTTTTTTGATGTAGGTGGCTTTGTTATGATGTCATTTTATATTTGCATTTGTCGAACACTTTATCTGATCAGTATGAAAAATATTGAGGATTATCGATGGCTAAATTGTACCGGGAGGTGGGGGAAATGAATGCCATTGTCGGTCATGTGGTTTGGCAGCGATATTTTTAACATTAAAAACTTCAAAAACCTCTGAAACGGCCAAACAGATCGAGGCGAAACTTTACAGGTGTGATCGCCTATACATGGGGACCAAAAATTTCTCCAGCTATGACATCATAGGTAACATGATTTGGCAGCTATGATTTTTTTGAAGAATAAACCTTAAAAATCTTCTCCAGAACAACTTGACAGATGGAGGGGAAACTTGACCAACATATTCCCTCAGCCTTGGGGATACCAGGGTGTTCACTCATAATTAATAGGCCACATGGTCTGGCAGCCATGTTGTATTTAACTAAAATCTTTTAAAAAATTATTTATCTTGAAATACTTCATCAATCTACATGAAACGTCACAATTATGATGTAGTAGTCATGGGGAATATATGTTTTAAATTTAAATTTCAACCTGATCGGACGCATGTTCTGGCAGCCAGAATTATTTAATATTTTAAATCTGAATTCAGTGATTTTAATCAAACTTGGTACAACTATGTATGATAGCCTGGTGTTGGCGTAGTGGTTAGGGTCGTGGCTTGGGATCCAAAAGGTCCTGAGTTCAAGCCCCGTTGGCCGCTTGAATTAATACACACCAGGAGGTTGACTCAGCTTGTCATCCTTCCGAGGTCGGCGAAGTGAGTACCAGTGTACTGGGCCCGGTGTATGCCCCGGTTAGAATAGGTGTACCATATCCCTGTGTCGTAAGAGGCGACCAGGGTTGCGTGAGGAAGGGAATCCAGCATAAAACCTGTGACAAATCATTAAGCGGATCATAACGGATGATCCGCTGTGGCGACCCCTAACGGGAGCAGCCGAAAGAAGAAGAAGGTACAAGTATGAATGATGATGTAATCATGTGGGTGGAGGCATATGTGGTGACGTCGAAGAGTGCCTTCCTAGTTGTTTTTGTTGTTCTGTGGCCCTCCATTCCTTGCACACCGTCTTTGATGGATATTATATCTCGTCGTGTGAAGGAATATGTCCTTTGAAAAGTACATCACTTATGCATTGAGAAATGCATATATGGGGTGGAGATGATCAAGGGAGGGGAATATATGGCAGACAGGAAGTGGAATATTTGGGGACGGAAGGGGGGTGTCAATGCTGCCACTTCTTTTCATGGGTAGTGTGTTTGTGGCCTCTCAACTGACTTGTCATGCTTGCTTGTTTGCTATTTTATAAGTCAGAAATCTTCCAAACAACTCATGCCATTCCTGTACCGGTACTCATTTTTGGAAATGTGAATCCCAGCTGTAACAGCGTGAATTATTTGTGATCGGATGGTTGTGCATTGTGATATGATTAGTTTATCTGATGTCTTTCCTTTATTATGTGACAAATTGGGTCACCTCATCAAGATCAGGTGACTTAGACTTTACTAAAACATTAAGAATATTGTTGTTTACAGCTCCAGCTCCACCAAAAAAATTAACTTGGGAATGCAACATGGCAATGGTTGGCCAAATGACCTCTATTTCCTTGTTCAAGGCCTTCCAGGAATGTGTAACCACTCATTACAATCATTGTAGAATAGAAATATTTAAGTGCAACAATTGGTTTGATTCACCACAGAGCAAATCAACCTTCGAACACGTCGACTCGAGCCAAGTTCCGACCCTCTCCTCGCCGAGGGGGGCACCCGACCTGTGATGTTCGATCACCGAAATCACCGTTATTACCTCCGTCACTGTAGGTGGATGGAGGTTATGTTTTCACCCCTGTCTCTGTTTGTCTGTCCAGTTTTTTTTATTTGTCTGTCTGTGAACAGGATGTCTTAAAAAGTTGACGATGGATTTGGACGAAATTTAGTGGACAGGTTGAGTCTGTGAGTGGAACAAAATTATTATTTTTTGGTGAAGATCGGGAACCGGAGACTAGAATTTCTGAAGTGATTCTTCACCATTGAGAGATCGGGCCAAAAATGATATACAGCACTACATCCAGGGGTTCACGCAATTTTTTTTCATTTGGTTCTCCAATGAATACCATCAGAATTGGTTTGGTACTCATGAGAAAAAGAAATGTCAGCTTCGAGCGTGCTCGTCTGCTTTCCCAAGCACCTCTCAGCTTAGTATGCATCTTACTCCTCTATAAGCGCTGTCTCAGGATGTCCGCTCCAGAAGAAACACGCAAACTGCTCTTTTTTTTCCGTTCCGGACACTCCTCAACCTCCACGTCTTCCTCTTTTCTCCCTTGTTCTTGTATCAATTTTTTTTAATCTTATAAGTTGTAAACCTACAATATAACTTGTAAATTATAATGTTATCATTCATAAACTTAATTTTGAAATCGCTGTATATCAATTATCAGAATTATCATGGAAGAATATTACCTACATGAGCTGAGAAAACCTTCTACCAAAAGCCTCTGTTGTGTTAGTATGCTTTTGAGCTGTTGGAGCATCCTTGAAGTATGCAATTTATTTTTCTTTTTTACTGTGCATGAGTACCTGAGTACCAGTTCTGTGAACTCCTGACAATATCTCAAAAAGTTGTTGACAGATTCAGACGAAACTTGGTGGACAGTTTAAGGGTATTACAAGGAAGGATTGATTGATTGGGTTTTGGTGAAGATCCGGATCCAAAACCTGATACGAAAATTTGAAAATTTTTAAAAGTGATTTTTCATCATTGATAATGGGGCCAAAAATGATAAATAGCATGTTATTTCAAAAAGTTGTGGATGAGTTGTGGTTAGATCAAAATGAAACAAAAACATTTATTTCTTTCAAGAAAAGCACCAGTACAGGTATGGAGAAGACACTTCAGTAGCTTAAGGAGGCTGAATCTCAAAAAGCAAGCTTGCAGTGGGAATAACAAGCCAATTAGATTTTGGTTCAGGTCAGCAGATCCGGCCTCTCAGTGGGACACAAAACGTAAACTGTTCAGTCTGGCAGAGGTACGTGCTCCGCCGAGTGCCATTCCAGTTTCATGTGAGAATATATATATATATATATATATATATATATATATATATATATATATATATATATACATACATATATATTTGATTAATAATTGGATGTTTTTATTGCAACATTGACCTTCTGCATGTGAAAATAATGTCGTACAACAAATTTGGGAGAAATTGTCCCAGGGGTTTCGAAACGTATTTAAGGAACAAAGAAACAACCAGATGTATGTACTGTATATGTGTATGTATTATCATGACCTATGGGTATGATGTCATTCATATTGGTGAATTTCCTGATGCAGACTGTCTACAAATATCACAGCTGTATAATAAAACACAAAACTCCAACCATCCTCTTTACAGGGTGTCCGTGCTGCCGAAGCAGTTTCTTGGTGAGGGTTATATTGGGTGGTTTGCCATTGCCTTTCCAGCGTTGTTTTTCCGTACTCTATCCTTTTAAATGCCAAGCGTCAAGCAAAGAAGCAAGCATGTACCATTTAAAAACAAAAAGAAAGTATTTGGTATGTCTTGGCAGGGGTTTGACCCACTAACCTCCCAGACTCCGAGCGGACGCTCTAACCATTACGCCACTGAGTACAATATCACATACTGTATTGTGAAATCCAAGCTGGAGAATTTGTACGTTGTATCTTCATCTTGTGTTAGTAACCTTATCGGATCAAATCTCCAGAGAAAGCTCACCGTTTGTAGATCTATGTGGGACCACATTTGTGGCTATACCTGCATTTTTTGGATTTACCATAATTGTTATGCAAATCTTGCTGAAATTACAGAGGTATGAACAAGCCCCAAAAGTTACAAAAACTAAAGGTTATACCAGGAACTGTATGTAATCAGTGGTAAAATTCAGAATGCTCAATTCCAAGGATTAAAACAGCTCAAACTAGAGGGGGAGCACTTGGTGGAGTGCAAAACCTCTGCCGTCAATACTGCTGGGGCACTTAAGTGAACCTGATATCCTATTCATTGTAGGTCAAAACGGATCAGACTCTACTGAACCACGATTGAATAAACTAAACTAGATCGATGCTCATGTAGAAATGCCCAAAAAATAAAATCGAAATTTCTTTGAAAAAAAAGTTGCAAAATTTCTAATTTTTTTTTTCTGTAACAATTTTTGGGGGGGTTGGAAATCACTTAAAACATGTAGAAATGCAAAAAAAAATTCAAATATTTTTCAAATAAAATCGAAATATTTTTTGAAAATAAGTTGCAAATTTTTTTTTTTTTCTAACAAATTTTTTTTTTGGGTTGGAAATCACTTAAAACATGTAGAAATGCAAAAACAAAAATTCAAATATTTTTTCAAAATGGCCATTGTAGCGGCCATATTGGACTTTGGACCAAGTCCACAATCTAATGGCATGATCCTTGGACCATACCTAATTCCCCCACCAAGTTTCGTCGAAATCTGTCCAGGAGTTTTTCCGTAATACTGTTCACAAACAAACAAACAAACAGACAGAGGTGAAAACAGTAACCTCCATCCATCTTCGATGGCGGAGGTTAACTAGAGGGGGAGAACTCGGTAGAGTGCAAAACCTCCGCCGCCAAAACTGCTGGGTCACTTAAGTGAACCTGATGTCCTATTCATTGTAGGTCAAAACGGATCAGACTCTACTGAACCACGATTGAATAAATTAAACAAGATCGACGCGCATGTGTAAATGCAAAAAAAAATTCAAATATTTTTCAAATAAAATCGAAATTTTTTTGAAAAAAAGTTGCAAGTTTTTTTTTCTCTAACAAATTTATATTTTTTTGGTTGGAAATCACTTAAAACATGTAGAAATGCAAAAACAAAAATTCAAATAGTTTTTCAAAATGGCCACCATAGGAGTCATATTGGACTTTGGACAGAGTCCAAAATCTAATGGCATTTTCCTTGGACCATACCTAATCCCCCCCACCAAGTTTCGTCAAAATCCGTCCAGAGTTTTTCCGTAATACTGTTCAGAAACAAACAAACAAATAAACCAATGTCACCCGCAGGGTGACCCGTATCTTGCCAAAAGGTGACCACGTGTGACTTCTTTAAGGTCACACTGAGGTGAACAGAGCTGCTATCCACCAGGGGCGACTCCTTGAGGAATATCTGCCTACGAGAGATTCCGATGAGAATCGTTCTACAGAGTAACCATGAAAAATATGCGTTTGCCTCATAACGTCACCAAATGACGTCATAATGTCTCAAGCTTGACATATCTAGAAAGCACTCATCGAGGTGTTCAATTTGAGGTACTACACGATATGGTTTCTAAAACTTGAAAATTTGACCTTGGGGTCAAATATGTTTGACCTCAGGCGTTAACTATGAAGGTCAAGGCCAATCGCCACCAAAAATTAATCAGCTGAGCGCCAGACCATGAACTATATTCCCATGAAGTTTGAAGACGATCCGATCAAAATTGCTCAATAAATAAGGGTTTTGTCGACTCCCCTGATTTGCGACAGTGACCTTGACCTTTGACCTTGACCTTCAAAATTTTATGCACTGAAAGGGACCTCTATAGGCCTCTGATATGCGAAGTTACAAAAATTTCCAATGATAACTGTGCTCTGCAGAATTTTTTTATACGTGATTTCAGACAAAAAAAAAAAAACATACAAGCTGACTAACATATCTTGCAAAAACTTCGTTTTGGCAAGATAACAAACAGAAACGGGTCATCAATATACTTACGAAATGTTTAGATTTCGTAAGTAACAAACAAACTGAACCGACCAACATACTTGACAAAATCCTAGATTTCGTCAAGTAACAAACTCACAAACTGAACCGACCAACATGTTTGACAAAATCCTAGATTTCGTCAAGTAACAAACTCACAAACTGAACCGACCAACATACTTGACAAAATCGTAGATTTCGTCAAGTTACAAACAAACAAACAGACAGAGGTGAAAACAGTAATCTCCGTCCATCTTAGATGGCGGAGGTTAATTAATGTTTCACAACAAACATGCTCACAAAGTGGTCGAAAAAAGAGCTAGTTGCCATGTCAGTGGTGTCATGAAAAATGAAGTCCATTTCAGAAGTTGGTGAAGTGAAACCATTATGAACAAATGTGCCCACAGTGAATAGGATTATTGCATGATGTTATGAGTACATTCTTGAGAGCACTGGCATTATTGAAAACCATGCTTCAGTTGGTCCAATTACTGATTGGACTTGTGTGAGGTAGGTAGGTAGGTCGGTAGGTAGCTTTGTAATATATCAGAAATGGTCCGATTGTACCGAGGTGGGCAATTCTTTGTTTGACGCATTAAGATAAGGTTCATGATTTGGCCAAGATTCACAGGATAGCTCTGAGCTAGCATACTTGCCTTTGAGCAGTTTCGGCAGGATTTGATTCTTGACCTGATTTATATACTCTCGTGCTGGTGATACACATGCAGGGCTTTGCATTAATGATTACACTGTCCTGTGGAGGTATGTTAAGCTAAGTGTTCTGTGGAGGTTACGCTCACATTTGCTGGTGAACATTAAAAATTCCATGGTACCTCTCAAAACAAGGAGACCATTGTGTGCCAATTCTCTGGCCAAATTCCAGTCCTGACTCCCACTAGGAAGAGCAATGGCAAACCATTCTGTGTATTCACTTCCTTATGACTGATTCAACAGTGCTGATTCTCTATACAGAGCATGACTGCAAACAGAACACAGGCAAACTCTCTTTGTGGTTCTAGTGTCTGCGCTGAGTCTGAGAGGTAGGCGGTCTAATTCCAACCCTGGCCAGGTTGTATGAGACTTTAAAAATAGTACGTGCAATTTCCTCGCTTGGTGTTCAGCATTTAAAGCAGTGGTCTTCACTATTTTTTAGAGGGGGCCACTTTAGCCAATAAGACATCCGTGTGAGAGCCGCCAAATCACCTGCAGGATTCCATAACGACTGCTATTAGGCCCCATCTCCACGTACTCCTCTTCTTTGTGGTAAACTAGGCTGCAACAATAATTGATTGTATACAGACAGTTACTGATGTAGTTATGTTACTTTTATACTCCGCATTGGAACACTTATGTGAAACCATTGGGTCAATTTCATAGCATTTAGGGCGAATTATGATGTGGGTTTTCACATTTATGTATTATCGACCGCACGTCAGAGGCCACACTTGAGGCCATCAGGGGCCGCCAGTGGCTCGTGGGCCGTGCAATGAAGAACACAGATTTGGAGGAGGAGGATATTGGGATCATACTCCTTGCAAAGTGTTGGTCCTGCTTAAGCAGTCTCCTTGGCTATTGGGCACAATCCTGGACGGGTCGCCACTCCGACAGTGTACCAGCATGGTGGCACTCATTTTGCTGACATCGGAAGGATGACAGGCCGAGTTAACCCCACCTGGTATTCATTCAACAGCTGAGTGCGATTTGAACTCAGGACCCTGGGATCCAAAGCCCACCACCCTAACCATTAAACCAACATCAGGCATACAGATTTAGAGTATAGAGCATGAATAAACCCTATCAGTGGCAGGGAGAAGAGTCATGTGTATGCACACCATGCGGATGGTGATGTTAGTATTCCTATTATTATTATTATTATTATTATTTATATTATTATTATTATTATTATGGTATCATGAGACTTTCAGGCTGTGGTACCCAATTGTTTCTGTCTGTTATTTGCAAAATCGAAGATTTTTCAAGTATATTGGTCAGTCGATTTTGTTATTCAGTCTGTCAGTCTGTCTGTCTGTTTATCGCCTACAGGTCACAATTCAAAACCAAGGTAATCTCAACTGAGCAGCCTATTGATTTTGAGGTCAAAGGTCATCTTGAGGTCAAAGTTCTAAAATCATTTTTCAACTGAAAACTCGTCAGTTTACATCTGATTAACCTGAAAATTAAGCAGCAATTGCATTGTACATTGCTGAATTTGGAAACTATTTTTGAGGTCAAAGGTGAACTCAAGGTCAAACTTCTAAAATCATCAATTTCAATCTGAAAAATAATCAATTTTCATCCGATTGACCTGAGCGCTGATTAAGATTGTCAATTTTAATGTTAATGAAATGGACAAGTTGATGTATCCATGGCAACCTTTGGAGAGGTGGGTGGATTTTGCAAGTATCGTGCTCGGCACAACGTCTTTTTCTTGTTTGATTTTTGTTATTTTTTTTTTTACCCTCGCTGGAGGAGAGGGTGTTGCATTTGGGTCCATTTGTTACTTGCAAAATCGAAGATTTTTGAAGTAAATTGGTCAGTCGATTTTGTTATTCTGTCTGCCTGTTTGTTAATCGCCCACAGGTCACAAGTTGAAACTGATCTTCACAAAATTTCACGAAGTTGTAGAGGTAGTCTCAACTGAGAAGCCTATTGTTTGAGGTGAAAGGTCATCTTGAGGTCAGATTTCTAAAATCGACATTTTTCAACTGATTGACTTGAAAATGAAACGGCAATTGTAAAGTGCATCACTGAATTGAGAAACCAACTATTTTTGAGATCAAAAGGTCAAAGGTCTACTCAAGGTCAAACTTCTAAAATCAATTTCAATCTGAAAAATAATCAAGTTTCCATCTGATTGATCTGAGCTTTGATTAAGATTGGCAATTTGAAACTTTGGAGTTTGCATTTTGCGAGTATCGTGCTCTGCACGACGTCTTTTTCTTGTTTGTTTGTCTGTCTGTTTGTCCACACAAAACTTTCGTGTTTTTCTCTGCAACCGCTTGTCGGATTGAGACGAAATTTTCACCAAAGGAGCAACTACTCATGCAGAATGTTTTGTTGATAATTATGATGTCATAGGTTATGTGTGGTGTGGCAGCCATGTTGGAAAAAATCGAAACACTTTGGACCTCTGTATCTCTGAAAAAAAAAACATGGCAAGTACTCCTCATGGGGAATAAGTGTGATTTTTATAATGTCAGAGGTGCCTTCGTTATGACATCATAATTGTTTGTGTAGAATGCTACATCTGATCAGTATGAAAATGTTTGAGGGTCTATGGATAAAATGGTTCACAGAAAAAAATTTGATGACATCATCGGCCACATGATTTGGCAGCCATATTGTTTAAAAAACATAAACCTTCAAAAATCTTCTTTTCTGAAGTGGCTGAATAGACTGAGGCAAAATTTTACACACATGACCGCCTCACCATGAGGAACAAAAGGTTCACACATGAGGTCATAGGTCAGAAGGTTTGGCAGCCATATTGGATTTACCTAAAAACCCATAAAAAAATCTTCTCCAGAACGGCTGGACATATCGAGGGGAAACTTCACACAAATGTTCCCCAAGCCTTGGGTGTACAAGTTTGTTTAGGAATAATTGACATGTCACATGGTTTGTCAGCCATATTGGATTGAATAAAAGATTAAATAATGTTTTCTCTGGAACCGCTTAATCAACCGATGTGAAACTTCACAATTATGATCTAGTCGTCATGGGGAATAAATGTTTTATATTTCAATTTGATCGACACATGGTCTGGTAGACAGAATTATTTCATTTTTCATGTGGGTTCTTTTTCTTTTTTTAAATTATTATTATTTTCTTTGAATAAGGCTCATTTGGCTGTGTCTGGATGGGTTTGAGGGTAGAGGAGTAGCATCTGAAATGTGAATCCTATCCAGGTTCCTCCTGATGACTTCATCTTTACTTTTTGCTTGTTCTGGTTCCTTGTGATTACTCCACTGCAGGACTGTACAAATTGGTCTTCCATGTGATTTGAATTGAATTTATTTTAATCCAATTATAAATTCAGTTGAATAATAATAAACATCATGGGTCAGGGTCAGTTGGCCCATCATCAAAGCGGGACAGCTTGGTACCCGGTCATCACTGCCAGCAGTTATTCAGTGGCATTCCCAGGGATGTAATAATATTCCCAGGGATGTTTTTTTGCTCACCTGTAAAGTAATTCCGGGTAGCTTATAGGATGGCGCATCGTCTGTCTGTTCGTCTACAAATACTTGCAACTTCTCAGAAACTACACATACTATTTTAATGAAATTTGACCACAACCTCTGATGGGGTCTACAGAGAGAGTTTTGGGGGGGGGGGGGTGGGTTACCTCCCCAAATAGGTATTTGCTTTTTTCTCAAACGATACACGCAATTCCGATGAAACTTCACCACCATCTTCACCACCCGTGATGCACTAAAGTTTGTTCATGACATTAACAAAAAATTTGGGTCTAAGGGGTTCTATGTAGGGGAGGTGCCCCCCCCCCCAAAATATGTATTTGCTTTCTTTTCTGAAAACACACACACAACTTCGATGAAACTTGATCACAACCTTTATCACCCATGATGTACCAAGGTTTGTTCATGGCATTAAAAATAAAATCCATAGTATTTACTTTCTTCTCCATTATATATTTTGAGGGTCATTCACACCTACCAGTGGTTGCCTGGTTATCTTATCCAGCCACCACCAGGTTAGTGCCCAGGGGTACTGCCCCACGTTTAATATCTTTGTGAGGTTCTTTGTCATCATTCCTGTAGGTCCAGCAATCACTGGTACAACTTTGGCATTCTTCAGCTTTCAGGATCTTCTCACTTCATTCTTGAGGTCTTGGTATTTGGTCATTTTCTTGATTTCTGCATCGTTTAGTCCAAAATCACTGGTATTAACACCTCAATCAGCAATGCCTTCTCTTTTTTGTACCTAAGTATATCTAGTCGCAACGCTTTGTTTTCAATTTACACGCTCGATGGGATCATTACATCATACGTGAGCGGTAGATACTTCCATGTTTTCAGTGATTACTTTTGGTTCATTTTTCCACAAATTTTCTGGAACTGGGACATCAAAGTTTTTGCAGATGTGCCAGCAGATTACATTTTAAACTCTGTTGTGTCAACATGTGTACAGCTGTTCTGACATGAGTTTGTTTGTGTGTGTGTGTGTGTGTGTGTGTGTGTGTGTGTGTGTGTGTGTGTGTGTGTGTGTGTGTGTGTGTGTGTGTGTGTGTGTGTGTGTGTGTGTGTGTGTGTGTGTGTGTGTGTGTGTGTGTATATATGTGTGTGTGTTTGGTCATTAAGCATAACATCATTTTCTTTACTCACCCCACCTCCACCCCTCACCTTTCTCTCTTCTTTTTTTTTCATTCTCTCTCTCTCTCTCTCTCTCTCTCTCTCTCTCTCTCTCTCTCTCTCTCTCTCTCTCTCTCTCTCTCTCTCTCTCTCTCTCTCTCTCTCTCTCTCTCTCTCTCACCCCCTCCTCGCATCCCTCCCTCTCGTGGTATTGCAATGTTTGGTGAGGCATAGCTCTCTCTCCACCCCCCTTCCTCGCTCTTCCCCCTTTCTTAGCTTCCCCTCCCTCCTGCCTCCTCTCTCTCCACTCCCTCTCTCCTCTCTTCCTCTCTCTCCCTCCCCTCCCTCCTCTCTCTACCCTCTCCTTAATACCCCCTTCAGCGAAGTGATGGGTTGTATTTGCTAGTATTGAATATTTTAATGATAATTATGACATCATAGGCCATGTGGTATGGCAGCCATGTTGGAAAAAATGAAAAACTTTGGACCTCTGTATCTACAAAACCGCTCAGTGGAAAAAATTGAAACTTGGCACATGTGAAGTACTCCCCATGGGAAACAAGTGTGGATTTTATTTTTGATGATGCATAGGCGGCTTCATTATGACATCATAATTGCATACGTCGAATGCTTTATCCAGTCGGTATGAAAAATTTTGATGGTCATCTAGGGCTAAATTGTATGTGTGGGGGAAAAAAACTGATGACATCATCAGTCATGTGGTTCAGTAGCCATGTTGTATTTTTCCGTAAAATCCTTTAAAAATCTTCTTCTCTGAAACAGCTGAACAGATCAAGGCTAAACTTAACAGATACGATCGCCTATCCTTGAGGAACAAAACGTTTTTCACCTATGATGTAGTAGGCCACATGGTTTGGTAGCCATGATTTTTTTTGAAGAATACAACTTTTAAAATCTTCTACTCCATAGCGGCTTGACAGATCAATGGGAAACTTCACCCACGTTCCCCAAGGGGATACCAGGTAAATTCTTTCTCTTGAACTGCTTCATCAATAAACGTGAAACGTCACATTTATGATCTAATAGTCATGGGGAATACAAGTTTTAAATTTCAACCTGATCGAATGCATTTTCTGCCAGCCAGAATTATTTAATATTTTGAATCTGGGTTCAGGGATTCAAATTAAACTTGGTACAAATATGTATAATGATGTAATAATGTGGGCAGAGGCATATCTGGTGACGTCGCGATATCGAAGAGTGTCCTGGTTTTTTCTGTTTAAGGTTTTCTTCTTGGATCTTGAAGAATGTAGGGTGTGTTTTATAAATCGCATGCAAAATATTGTATTCATTTTGTTATTGTTTTTGTAAACAACTATAACATACATTCAGCCTCCATGTAAAAGTGTGGTTACAAAGAGGGGAAGATATAAATTATTTTTTCTTGACTGCTTATTGTGGCATAAGAATTTGACTCCCATTACTTATTAAGCTTATGAGCCACCTGCCTGGAAGTTCAGTTGGTTGTGAGTACGCGATATATTTTGGGCTGATTATACTGACATATATTGATCTGCTGTCTCCTGGTTTTAATCACTTCTACAAGATGCATTCTTGCCTGTGTGCATGTGAATTATATAATACATGAAAGCCTCAAGGAAGGAAGGTATCCCATCTCTCAGTAATGCTTAAAGTTGAGATTGGTATTTTGGTGAGATTACAGTTCTGGATGAACTGACTATTTGAGCACAGCTGAGATCATGGAATTACTGATCTGCCCTCATGACTGAGATTGGGGACCAGTGTTTGTTCTGCATTGAGGTTTTGCACCCTTCTGCATGGAACCTCTCCAGAGTCCAGCTGATGATCCCCAGGGGTTGGAAAATCAGTCAGTGACTGAAAATTACTGAAATTCTGACATTAGACATTTTTTTTTTGGAAAAATTGTCGAGGCTCGTAGAAGAGCTAACACATAGAACATATAACAAAGCGGGCAGGAGACGAGAGGGGTGGGAGTGGGAAACACCAAACAGTCAGGAACAGAGACATTAGGATGTCTGTGGAAGGGAGAGGGATGGGGCGGGGTACATGGGGTAAACAAGATGGACATGACGGAATGTCACGAAAGAAAGCAGGGAATTTGAAGGAGGTGAGTTTGGGGTGGATTGACGAGGGTAGAAATGATCAAGGTTTTGGATGGGGGTAGATATATGGTGGTGAACAGCTGTTCTGAAGACTTGGAGGGAAGAGTGGGATTGAAGAGAGTGTGCGAGTTTGTTCCAGAGGTGGGAACAAAAGATAAATAAAAAACCAATGTCACCCGCAGGGTGACCCATATCTTGCCAAAAGTTGACCACGTGTGACTTATTTAAGGTCACACTGAGGTGAACAGAGCTGCTATCCACCAGGAGCGACTCCTTGAGGAATATCTGCCTACGAGAGATTCCGATGAGAATCGTTCTACAGAGTAACCATGAAAAATATGCTTTTGCCTCATAACGTCACCAAATGACGTCATAATGTCTCAAGCTTGACATATCTAGAAAGCACTCATCGAGGTGTTCAATTTGAGGTACTACACGATATGGTTCCTAAAACTTGAAAATTTGACTTTGGGGTCAAATATGTTTGACCTTCGGCGCTAACCATGAAGGTCAAGGCCAATCGCCACCAAAAATTAATCATCTGAGCGCCAGACCATGAACTATATTCCCATTAAGTTTGAAGACGATCCGATCAAAATTACTCAAAAAATAAGGGTTTCCTCGACTCCCCTGATTTGCGACAAAGTGACCTTGACCTTTGACCTTGACCTTCAAAATTTTGTGCACTGAAAGGGACCTCTATAGGCCTCTGATATGCGAAGTTACAAAAATTTCCAATCATAACTGTGCTCTGCAGAATTTTTTTATAGTTGATGACAGACAAACAAACAAACAAAAAAAAAAAACATACAAGCTGACTAACATATCTTGCAAAAACTTCATTTTGGCAAGATAATGAAAGGGTGAAGGTGAGCAGTAATTCTTGATTTTGGCAGTTTCACTAGTAGGGAGTGCTGGCAGACCTTGAGCGCCCTGCAGAAATATAGGGGGGCAGAGCACAGACAGAGTGGAGGCAGGGAGGCAAGGCCAGAGAGGAGACAGAAGAAAACAGAAAGACCACCAATCTGCCGTGAGGGAGTGAGAGACCGAAAGACTCAGTTTCATCATGGGAGATACCAATGATCCTTAAAGCCTTGGTTTCCACAGCGTGAAGCTGAGCTATGTGTGAGGCAGGGCACCAGGCCAGTGGGGAGAGCAGTACTCCGTCAGGCTGTGTATGAAAGCTTTGTATGAGGTTAGGAGCTCAGCTGTGCCAAGGAAAGACTTTGTATGACGGAGGATGCCCAGTCGGTGACTGGCGTTGGAGGCCAGCTTGGAAATGTGGCTTTCCCAGGAATGATCATGGCAGATAGTGAGGCCGAAAAGCTTGAATGAAAGGACTTCTTCAAGGGGATTGTTGAGAAAGTAGGTTGGGGGGGGGGCTTTGGTGGGTGGGGTGTGGGGGAGAGGTTCCAAACTGTCCTTTCAGAGAGACAGTGAGAGTGAGAGATTTGTCAGGATTGAAGACATGTTCCAAGTGTTGGACCAGCTTGTGATTTTATCCAGATCTGCAGAGAGTGAAGAGGCTGCTGCTTGCCAATCTGAGGGATGAGAGATGGTACGGCAAAGGGTGGAGTCATCAGCAAAAATAGAAATAGGATTTTCCAGAGAGAGATCATTGATGAAAACCAGAAATAGCACAGGGCCTAGAATACTGCCTTGAGGAACTCCAGCCTGGACAGAAAGAGGAGATGAGAGAGAGCCATTTGGAGCCACTCGTTGACTGCGACTGGAGAGGAAGTCCGCTAGCCATAGTGGAGATTGCCTTGGATATCATAAGAAGAGTGTTTCGTGAGCAGTGCGGGGTGCCAGACAATATTGAAAGCTCAAGAGCTGTCAGGGTTTGGGCTAATGGCACAATAAGTCTGGGGAGTTGGCTCTGATCTCATGTCTGGCATTGAGGACCTCCATCCATTTGTTTTGAAAGCAGAAGCAGCATGTCCAAGGTAGAGTGATCTGGTCTTAATTTAAATTGATGATCGGAAATCAAGCCATTCGAGAAGAGTAAGGATTTAATTTTGGAAGCGATGATGGATTCCATGAACTTGCTGATGATTGGGAGCAGGCTGATTGGTCTGTTTTTGCACTTTTTTATGCAGTGCAGTAATGTTTGATGATTTCCAAGCAGATAGCGGATGACCTTATATTAAGCAAACGAGAGCAAACTGTGTACGTAATTGCCCCAAAAAAAGGAACCCTGCAGACTGTACCATCATGGATTTCAAAAGCAGATTATAAAGCACAATGTTGCGCTCAATTAATTTACACTTTCTGCACATTCCTTAATCTTTTCTTCACTCAATATAATCATCCAAACAGTCGAAAAAGTTAAGTTTCATGCTTTGCTTAAATAAATACACTTAGTTATAAATATCACCAATTTGTGAAATTTTTAGATTTCACTCCAGATTTCGATTCACCAAGTCCATCAAGAGATCGTTCAAGCATCGACTTATTGAGTCCACCAAGTCCGATTCTCTAATCTGATATAATATTTTGATTATATACTTTAATTATTCTGTGAGAGCAGATTATGTTTCCAAATCAAGGCATGTCTGAATGGGCTGAACCAAATGGCAAATTAAGACTCCATCTAGGTAGAGCGAGGTGTCCAAGGATGCGCCTGATAAAGGATGTAATTAAATAAGGTTGTTAATTAATTTTAAAATGGGTGTTTTAATTAACCCAAACACCCAATTTTCACTCGTGTATTCCTTTGCAGTTCCCTCAGTATACATGCGAAGTTTCAGGCTGATAAGTTTCATGGTTTTGGAGTTATGGAGGACGGACACACACACACACACACACACACACACACACACACACACACACACACACACACACACACACACACACACACACACACACACACACACAAACACAAACACAAACACAAACACACACACAAACAATTGTAGATTTCCGTGAATACGATTTGGATTCAGAAACAGAACAATTATGGTTATAACCCATTTTGAAATTTCCTCTCTTTCATTTAAATGTTGAAAATTATGTTTAAAAGACGATTTGATCCTCAGATTTGATACTAGCAATGGGAAGGTTAAAAGTGCCCAGCGAGCAGAAGTGAATCCGTGTAACCACACACAGTGCATGTGAAAAAGGCTTCATTTGGCATTCATAAGTCATCTTTAAAGTGATATGAGTTGGCTCTCACTTTAATGTGAGAGGTGATATGTGTTGGCACTCCCTTCCATCTCCAGTCCCTCTTGAATTGGCCAACCAATCAGGTGAGTCTTCTCAAACAACAGGTTGTCCGAACCAGCCATAGGGAGCAGACATCCAAATGCGTGTTCATATATTCAGCCCACCTGCTGGTTGACACTTAATACAGGTTGAGGCGTTAATTTGTCGTCCTCTTTCAATGGAAAAAGAATAAAATACCACTTGCTGGCTATCTAATCTTGCACATTATTTTAAAATGGAATTGTCATAACAAAAGGATTACACAACATTTGACAAACTATATACACAAAGATGACCACTTGTGTTTGTGTGTGCATGTTTTTTTTTTCGAAATATTGTACAAAAAGAGAATGTTATGTGTGAGAAAAGGTGTTTTATTTTCACTATAAAGGTTTGTAGATATGGAAGTGATGTGACGAGATTTGGAAGAATGGGTAGGTGGATATATAAAAGAAACACCAATGGGATTGAGTGAAGGTCAGCTGAATACCTTTATATACATTACATAATTGTTCATCTTAATACAGATGTCAGACTTGGCATGTATTTGAGAACGTTTTCTCAGTTCAATGCTAAAAGGGTTTCTCCGTTGATATGGCACAAACCCACATGGAAATACAAGACTAAGCATATAAATTAATCTTATTTCCTGATTTAATTAGGGTAACTGCACTCTGGGACTTCGTTTTATTATGTAGTAAATGTATGCATAATTACCCCTGTGGGATTGACTTAATGTAATCATGAATGATTGATTTTATTTTTTTTTTTGGTGAAATTGCATAGGCAATGTTCCATGCCATATTTATTGCTGCATGTTCTCAATCTGTCACACAAGTTCATCTCAGGAATCCAAGATTGTTGGGGACTGGTCTCATTATATTATTGTCTTAATATTGCTATGTTTTGTTTGTATAATGAAGTTTGCAGTGGAATGTTTAAATTTGAATTGTGATTCACTTTATTAACCTCCGCCATCGAAGATGGATGGAGGTTACTGTTTTCACCCCTGTCTGTTTGTTTGTTTGTGAACAGTATTACGGAAAAACTCCTGGACGGATTTCAACGAAACTTGGTGGGGGGGGGGGGATTAGGTATGGTCCAAGGATCATGCCATTAGATTTTGGACTCTGTCCAAAGTCCAATATGGCCGCTATGGTGGCCATTTTGAAAAAGTATTTGAATTTTTGTTTTTGCATTTCTACATCTTTTAAGTGATTTCCAACCAAAAAAAAAAATTTGTTAGAGAAAAAAAAATTTGCAACTTTTTTCAAAATTTTTTCGATTTTATTTGAAAAATATTTGAATTTTTTTTTTTGCATTTTCTACATGTTTTAAGTGATTTCCAACCCCCCCCCCAAAAAAAAAATTGTTAGAGAAACAAAGCCTAAGAAATTTTGCACCTTTTTTTTTTCAAATAAATTTCGATTTTTTTGGGGGCATTTCTACATGCACGTCGATCTAGTTTAGTTTCTTCAATCGTGGTTCAGTAGAGTCTGATCCATTTTGACCTACAATGAATAGGATATCAGGTTCACTTAAGTGACCCAGCAATATTGGCGGCGGAGGTTTTGCATTCTACCAAGTGCTCCCCCTCTAGTTGCCAATGAAACATCTTTTTCAAGGCCTCTTGATCATCTTCAGGCAGGATAATGCCAGGCTACCTGATAAGCAAAAATGAATTTGTTCTACCTTATTGCTTGCAAGACCAATGTACAGTACTATCTTACTTAGCGCTCACGATGAGTTCTTGGAAAATAGAGGATCAATTGAAAGTGTGCGAAAAGGGGTCATACGTATACCATTGTTTATGTGGAGATGCATACCGACAGCATTATTTCTTACACATGAGCAGTTTGAGGGCTTCATTGGGGTATCAGTAATAGTGATAATAATAATAATAATAATAATAATAATAATAATAATTATAATAATACAGATGGTAAACATTATTTAATAAATATTTTTATTCCTCCATGACGAAGCCATCAGAGGCATTATGTTTTCGAGTTGGCTGTCCGTCCGTGATAGGTTTTCATTCCCACGATAACTTGAGAACGGCCCTGAAGGGATACAAGTCAAACTTGGTACAAGTATGTATAATGATATAAAGATAAACTGGAAAGATTATGGGGTCAAGAGGTCAAAGGCCAGAGGTCCCATTAGATAAAATATTCTGTTACCGTGCTAACTTGTGAACCAGTGATGGGATTTTGACCAAACTTGGTATCAGTATATAGTATGATGCTAAGATGAACTGATTAGATTTCAGCATCAAGAGGTGAAAGGTCAGAGGTCATGTCAGGTTAAAATGTGATACTTGAGAACAAATGAAGGCATTGTAATCAAACTAAGTGCAAGTATGTATCAACCTCTGTCAGTACATCCATCGATGATCGATTATTTGTTACTCCAAGGTCATGGGTCAGAAGTCACAATAAAACTTCTGTTAATGTGATGCCATTGGCGATGGGAATTGAACTAAACTAAGTATATGTACCATGGTAGATAATGTACAGATGAGATATCAAGGTCAAATGGTCTGAAGGTTTTAGGTCAAAGTTAGGGTAAGCAAATACTTAATGTGGGCGGAGGCATATCAGTCGATGCCACAATGTCAAATTATGTGTTATTATTATAATTAACAAATGCCACCCGTCGCTTCACTGACGGGAATACTAAAGGGGGGGGGAGAGAAAAAGATGGGGGAAGAGAGAGAGGGGGGAGAGTGATGAGGTGGAGGGGAAAGGAGAGAGGAGGGAGATGGAGCGAGAAGGGGTGGGGGAAGGGCAGACAGTGTGACGTGAGAGGAAGGGAAGGCAGACGTGTGGTGTAGTGTTAATTTCGATTCATACTCTCTCATCAAATTGCTTCTGCATAGAATAATAATTAAGATGGAAACAAAATAGTCTGAAATCCATTTTGTACCAGTCATACTATAAACAGGCCCAGAGACAAAGCCCGCCAGACCCATCCGGAGCCATGTCCAGACAGAAACATTGCTCTGGCACATCCAAAGACAAACTCCCATCAGGACGGGTCGGGAGACAAACTCTTACCTCGACGCGCCCGGGGACGAACACCGCCTGGGCGCGTCCGGAGACGAGCACCGCCCGGACTCGTCTGGAGACGACCACTGCCCGGACGCCTCCGGAGACGAACACCGCCCGGACGCGTCTGGAGACGAACACCGCCCGGACGCGTCTGGAGACGAACACCGCCCAGACGCGTCCGGAGACGAACACCACGCGTATATGTCCAGAGACAGAAATAGGGATAGAGTGGAGGGGAGAGTAGGAGAGGTGTGGGAGGAGGGTGCTGCAGTGTATTGGGAA
This sequence comes from Eptatretus burgeri, assembly GCF_056783735.1. NCBI lineage: Eukaryota > Metazoa > Chordata > Myxini > Myxiniformes > Myxinidae > Eptatretus > Eptatretus burgeri. The sequence continues at coordinate 31,843,204 of NC_140963.1, read as the reverse complement.
GGGGGGTAGAGCAAGGATAGCACCAAAAAATGAGAGCAGGGTGGGGATTGGGGAGTTAGCAGAGATAATGTTTTGCTTTATGAATCACGCACACGCACAAGCACAAGCACATGCACATGCACATGCACAGGCACACGCATACACACGAGTGCTTGGCCGATATCAGCAATTTTTCGGAAATTGACAGGTTGGAGTCAGTTTGATTACCAACTACAGTACGAACTGTATCCAACCCAAAAACCTTGAGTAGCTTTCACCGAAAAACAACGTTGCATTTATATAGACGTTTCAGAGATATGTTCACAAATATTAATCTTTATAAAAAAACTGCGTGTGATGGGTGGAAAAAAAAATTGTTTCGGTAATTTAGAAAACGCGTTAATATGACAATAGTCTTGGAAATCCGGTGTTATTTCACAACAACTCGCTCAAGATGACGGGGTACGAACCACTCGCTCGGGATGACCGAGCACGAATCGCTCGCTCGGGATGACGTAGCACGAACCGCTCGCTCGGGATGACGGAGCACAAACCGCTCGCTTGGGATGACGGAGCACAAACCGCTCGCTCGGGATGACGGAGCACAAACCGCTCGCTCGGGATGACAGAGCACGAACCGCTCGCTCGGGATGACTGAGCACGAACCGCTCGCTCGGGATGACGGAGCACGAACCGCTCGCTCGGGATGACGGAGCACGAACCGCTTGCTCGGGATGAGGGAGCACGAACCGCTCGCTCGGGATGAGGGAGCACGAACCGCTCGCTCGGGATGAGGGAGCACGAACCGCTCGCTCGAGATGACGGAGCAAGCACCGCTCACTCGGGTTTGACGGAGCACGAACCGCTCGCTCAGGATGACGGAGCACGAACCGCTCGCTCAGGATGACGGAGCTCGAGCCACTCGCTCAGGATGATGGGGCAGGAACCCCTCATTCAGGATGCTGGAGCACGAACCGCTCGCTCAGGATGACGGAGCACTAACCCCTCGCTCAGGATGATGGAGCAGGAACCGCTCGCTCAGGATGACGTAGCACGAACCGCTCGCTCGGGATGACGGAGCACGGACCGCTCGCTCAGGATGACGTAGCATGAACCATTCACTCAGGGTGACGGAGCACGAACCGCTCGCTCAGGATGACGGAGCACGAACCGCTCGCTCAGGATGACTGAGCACGAACCGCTCGCTCAGGATGACGTAGCACGAACCGCTCGCTCAGGATGACGGAGCACGAACCGCTCGCTCAGGATGACGGAGCACGAACCGCTCGCTCAGGATGACGGAGCACGAACCGCTCGCTCAGGATGACGGAGCACGAACCGCTCGCTCAGGATGACGGAGCACGAACCGCTCGCTCAGGATGACTGAGCACGAACCGCTCGCTCAGGATGATGGAGCACGAACCGCTCGCTCAGGATGACGGAGCACGAACCCTTCGCTCAGGATGACGGAGCACAAACCGTTCACTCAGGATGACGGAGCGCGAAGCACTCGCTCAGGATGACGGAGCACGAAGCACTCGCTCAGGATGACGGAACACGAAGCACTCGCTCAGGATGACAGAGCTCGAGCCACTCCCTCAGGATGATGTGGTGTGACAAAAGCGTCCGCTGTGAGTGAACGATTCGCTCAGAATGATGTAGCACGGTACCGCTATCGACTATTGGGCACTCAGCAAGTGGCTTATGCACTCATACAAGCACTCCAATTAAATGGTTGACAAGGAAAGGTTGGCCAGACTGTGGCTGCATACTATACAGGATCCCTTTAACTGTAAAGCCAGTCATCACCGCCACACAGCAGTTTAAGAAATAAAATGAATTTGTTGAAATAATGATTATATCCACAAAAGAGTTATTAACCTCCACCATCGAAGTTGGACGGAGGTTGCTGTTTTCACCCCTGTCTGTTTGTTTGTTTGTGAACAGTATTACGGAAAAACTCCTGGACGGATTTCAACGAAACTTGGTGGGGGGGGGGGGATTAGGTATGGTCCAAGGATCATGCCATTAGATTTTGGACTTGGTCCAAAGTCCAATATGGCCGCTATGGCAGACATTTTGAAAAAAAATTTAAATTTTTGTTTTTGCATTTCTTCATGTTTTAAGTGATTTCCAACCCCCAAAAAAATTTTTTCGAGGAAAAAAAAAACCAAATTTTGCAACTTTTATTCAAAAAAATTTCGATTTTATTTGCAAAATATTTGAATTTTTTTTTGCATTTCTGCATGTTTTAAGTGATTTCCAACCCCTCCCCCCCAAAAAAAATTGTTAGAGAAAAAAAAAACAGAAAATTTTCACCTTTTTTTTCAAAAAAAGTTCGATTTTTTTTTTTGGCATTTCTACATGTGCGTCGATCTAGTTTAGTTTATTCAATCGTGGTTCAGTAGAGTCTGATCCGTTTTGACCTACAATGAATAGGATATCAGGTTCACTTAAATGACCCAGCAGTATTGGTGGCGGAGCTTTTGCACTCTACTGAGTGCTCCCCCTCCAGTTGTTTAATGTAGAACAACCCTGGAGAAATCGCAAAGTTTAATCACCCATGAAATAAACATTGCAGATAATGTGCCATGTTGCCTGCACGTCTGGGCATGCCTCACGTGGTGCATCGCTCGTGGTCTGAGCGATGTTATAATTTTATTTTAAAACATGTTTTTCATCATATTTGCTCTGATTCCCTGAAGAGCACCGAGTGAAACCTCCGAAAATAGACACAGATCTGCAACATGCTATGGATAAGCATTAAGCAGTCCCTCTTGGGGACAGGGTGAAAGGTCAAGCAGTGAATGCATTAAATCATATCGTTCAATGAAGCTGGCTAATTTTGGCGCATTCTTAAGTCTTTTGTTCACTCAATATAATTCTCCAAACAGTTGAAAAAGATAAGTTTAATGCTTTGGAAATTTCACCATTTTCTTGTGTATTCAGTAAAACTTCCTCCAACGCGGCTTCCTCGAGCATGATTTCCAAATTACACGTTGAATTAAATGCGTCAAAACCTTCCCAACACGAGGGTATGTTTCGCATTTACACGATCATGGCTGGTGTTTTCCCCAAGATATATATTATTCTTATTCCTTTTTACTGTACTGTACTTTACTGAACCCTTGTCTACACAAGGGAGGTCTTAGGCTAAATACAAGGCTAAAAACACCCCACTTGTGTGGAGAAGGGTTAATTAATATTTAATTTATCTATCTATAATTCCAGCAGTGTGTGTGTGTGTGTGTGTGTGTGTGTGTGTGTGTGTGTGTGTGTGTGTGTGTGTGTGTGTGTGTGTGTGTGTGTGTGTGTGTGTGTGTGTGTGTGTGTGTGTGTGTGTGTGTGTGTGTGTGTGTGTGTGTGTGTGTGTGTGTGTGTGTGTGTGTGTGTGTGTGTGTGTGACCGCTGTTTCTCGCCAACCACTGGTCCGATCTAATTGAAACTTGCCAGATATATTGCTGGGACCTGAGGATGTGCCTTTTCAAGGTTTGATATTAATCGGACAAGTGCTTCCCAAGTTATGGCCATTTATTTACCAAACCAATGACAAGACACGTTGTTGCGTGGGTGTGGCCGATGGGGAAGGGAAGCTCAGTCGCGTTCCTCATTACGGGTTACAACGTACGGGCTTCCGGATAGTGATGACTTCGTGTATTCTAATAATTTCTCGATTTCTTATGCGCATTTATAGATATACACAATGCCCCAAGTTATGATCGTTTTCATATTAGATGGTGCATAAATTTCGGTAACATCAGAGTGCTGGTGTCCTCCGAACCAGGAAGTAATTTTTTTTCTCTCTCTTCTCTTCTGTTTTTGTTTTTCCTTGCCATGACATTGCGAAAAGGTAAAATACGTTGGCGCTAATTGAATAATTGGGTATTAAAACTAAATTGCGAATAATCGTAACTGCGAATAATATGCGAACTTCCGGGCCACACACGGACGGGCACGCGAGAGCAAAGAAACGGCCTGTGTGGTTGTTGTTTGTTGCTCGTGATTTGAATATTTATTTATGAATTTTTAAAATTTTTTTTTACGGGCACGTACTAGTACATACAATGATACGAGTCGAGCCTGGTGTTGGCTTAGTGGTTCGGGTGTCTGGCTTGGGATCCTAGGGTCCTGAGTTCGAGCCCCGTTTGCCACTGAATTAACACCAAGGGGTTGACTCAGCCTGTCATCCTCCGAGGTCGGCGAAATGAGGACCAGTGTACTGGTCCCAGTGTATGCCCTGGTTAGAATAGGTGTACCATATCCCTGTGTGTCGTAAGAGGCGACCATGGTTGGCGTCAGGAAGGATATCCACCCATAAAACATTCTCTCAAGAAGGAAACCATGATTGCATGGAGCCAGCAAAAAGCTAACCCCTGCTCAGCAGGGAAAAATGGCTGTAAAAAGGCTCTATAATCTATATAATGATACGAGTCGCCACCTGCCGCCATCGTGATGGCAGTTCGAATTTACATTCAGGATTAATTGCGATAAAAACGGCCGGTGTATTCCGAAAGATTTTATTATCTTTACTTATTTTTTTATTGCTTTACTTAAATACTATTTAATTTATATACGCGTACACCACGAGCGGCAGCTCATGCTGCGCGTGTATACAAATTAAATAATAAATGCGCCTTTATATAAATAAACCTGCCGCCATCAAGTGAATTTACATCAATCATTATGGCCCCAAAAAGACCCTATTTGAACCAACCAGACAAGAAGAGGAGGAAAACAATGACCAAGGAGGTCAAATTTGATATCCTGAATAAATTATCATCAGTTTCTGTTTCATCTTTGGCCAGGCAATATTGTGTGAATGAATCGACCATTAGGACGGTACGGAAGGCCGAAGATGAATCCCTGCACAGAACTTCACAGGGAGTTAAAACAGAAGGCAAAGTAAGTGCCCATAACAGAATTCTTTAGGCCTAATTCAGCAGCACTTCAACCCCTTCCACCAGCAAATCATCATCCAAACCTTCAACAACCACCTCACAATAAGGTGAGTTATTTTTGCAACAATGCAGTACTATTATGATATGAACACATAGTTTAATGTTTATTTAATAATGCTGCACCAACCCGTACAAATAAAGCAAGAAAGGCTGTTTTAGGGTTACTTTTTTGGGGAGCCTGGAACATATCCCCAATTTCCCCATGCGTTTAATAATTCCTCCAACACGAGGTTATCCCAGAACATATCCCCAATTTCCCCATACATTTAATAATTCCTCCAACATGAGGTTATCCCAGAACATATCCCCAATTTCCCCATGCGTTTAATAATTCCTCCAACATGAGGTTATGCCAGAACATATCCCCAATTTCCCCATACATTTAATAATTCCTCCAACATGAGGTTATCCCAGAACATATCCCCAATTTCCCCATGCGTTTAATAATTCCTCCAACACGAGGTTATCCCAGAACATATCCCCAATTTCCCCATACATTTAATAATTCCTCCAACATGAGGTTATCCCAGAACATATCCCCAATTTCCCCATGCGTTTAATAATTCCTCCAACACGAGGTTATCCCAGAACATATCCCCAATTTCCCCATAAGTTTCCCCATAACTGAAATTCATAAATAATCTTACCTTTATGAGAGGTGGGCAGAACATCTTTTTTAGACTGACGGAGGCAACCGGCGGGTGGTGGAAAAATTTCGAACTTCTAAGGTTATTTAAGAAAGATAAGCTGATGTTCAAGTTGTATAAAAAGCTGATGTTCAATAATATGAGTGAGGAAAGTGGAAAAAAAATCTTTATCGTTAAGAAATTATTGCAGCCTGCTCCAAGTCAAGGCATGGCTGAGCAAGACCTACTAGGTCTCAAAGTGTGTGTGTGTGTGTGTGTGTGTGTGTGTGTGTGTGTGTGTGTGTGTGTGTGTGTGTGTGTGTGTGTGTGTGTGGGTGTGTGTGTGTGTGTGTGTGTGTGTGTGTGTGTGTGTGTGTGTGTGTGTGTGTGTGTGTGTGTACGTACATGCACACTAGATCTAACACTGTCTATTTACTTAGGCGACAGTTCATGTAAAAGTGAGTGAGTCTGCACTGATTCTCCGATATAATGTAATTTATAAACCCCAACGGGGGATCTTGTTTTGAAGTGTTTTGTCTACACTCGTTGCAGCGATACAATTTGCAATGATTTGCACAATGGGAATTGAAGATTGCACCAATTTAACCCTTTATTCTATCATCTTCGGAATTTTATTTGTAAAAAGCATTTGTACATTGAGTTGCACTTGCCCATCACAATTTGGTGACTGCAACAGCATTAAAATTCCTCATCATATACATAAAAACATATGTCTAGCAGATTGGACAACCAAGCCTGGTGTTGGCTTTGTGGTTAGGGTGGCGGCTTGGGATCCTTGGGTCCTGAGTTCAAGCCCCGCTGGCCGTTGAATTAAAATACACCAGGAGGTTCACTCAGCCTGTCATCCTTCCGAGGTCGGCAAAATGAGTACCAGTGTACTGGTAAGGGGGACACTGCATCAGTGGCAAAGCACATCCCAACTAATGATGCAACCAGCAGCCACAGGCTGCACTCGATAGAGAGAGAAAGAGCAGATTGGAAGGTCTTAAAGAATATGCTTGTGTTCACAAGGCACATCGCTGAGGCAATGCTCACCGACTCTTCACAAAGGACACCATGGAATCTTTAATGTCCACCAACAAACGCTGGCAGATGAAACGCCTGTTTAACGTCCATCCAAAGGACGGCACACATATTGATGAATCACCCTGCCTGTGAAACACCAGGATGATAGTTTATAGCTGGGCCAGGATTTGAACCCAGGTTAGACAGCTTAGAGGCAAGTGTGCATACCTTTCGGCCATCCTGTCGGCCCACACACACCAGTAAGGACATTGCATTAAGGCTTTCCCTCGGCTACCACCAAGCTCCTCCACACATTTGTAATCACACATAAGTTGAACGAATCACACCCAATATGGTGTATGTGTCCTTCTTTGAAGTCAATATTCATATCATTGCTCACATCCATTGTCCCTCCTGTCAGATTCCTACTTTCCTTCTCAACTACCTGTTATTACCCTGTGCACGTGAGGCGGAAAGTGGGGTTAAGCAATTGGTTAACATGTCCACCCATCCGTTCATCAATCTGTCCACAAACATCAGTTTATGATTGAGGAACTTCTTTCAATGGAATGTAATATTTTGAACACAAATCCGAAAACAAACATGCTGTTCAACAGTACTTCTCTGAATTTGTCCCGATTGCACATGCACAGAGGAGTGCGAAAATATTTTTACTCTATCTGCCTGCCTGGCAGTCAAGCTAAATTGAAAAATCATATCAAACAGGAAACTTCGTGCTTTTGAGGATGTCATAAAGAACACATACAACAGGCACAAATACCTAACGTAACATGTTAGGTCAGGCGATTTAATAGAAACTGCGTCAATGGCTGTAAAACAGTGGTAAATTCTGGAATTGATTTTTTTTAAATGACTTTTACAATCTTTATCAGCCCCCGTTGGACTTGGTCCGAAACGGGGCTTATGGATTTGGTCTCGATTTTCGTGTCCATGTGTGCGTCCACAACCATATCTCAGGCATGTATCGACCAATTTTATTCGTACTTCACACAAATAAAACGTATGATGGTATACATATGCACGTCATTTTTTTGACATCAGATCCAAGATAGCCGACTGGCAGCCATTTTAGTTGTAAAAAAAATAAAAGTAAACCCGGTGTGTAAAACATGTCCTCAACCATTTCTCGGACATGCATTTACCGATCTTGTTCAAACTTGGCAAACAAATAATGAACTAGAACGGGCACTCGTAGAGCGCATACCTTCGCCGCAGCCACTAGTTACCTTTGTATTAAGTTGTCCACAACGCATCTCAATACAAATATGCATTTCGTGACCCCATTGACCTTTGACCCACAACCGCTACCTAGGGTGACAATAGTACTATACCTTGTGTCATTTCAGAAGATGGGGAATTGAACACTGAACAATTTGGAGTTAATTTGATGTAAATCGGAAACATATTAACCGTTTTCATCATGAAAAAACGATGTTGACCTTTTTGTGACCTTGACCTTTGATCCGATCGCTCCCAAAATCTAATGGATTTGTCCTTTCATGATGCCAAACAAATCCAAAACAATTAAAGCCTCTCTGCGTTTTGTTTTTTTGCGTTAAGTTGTCCACAACGCTTTCCGATATAAATGTGAATTTGTGTGACCCCCTTGACCTTTGACCCTCAACCGCTGCCTTGGGTGACAAAAGTACTATCCCATGTGTCATATTAGAGGATGGGGAATTTAATTTTTAACATTTTGGAGTTAATTTGCTGTAAATCAAAACAAAATTGACAATTTAATCGTGAAAAAACAATTTTGACCTTTTTGTGACCTTGACCTTAACCTTTGATCCGATCGCTCCCAAAATCTAATCGATTTGTCCTCTCGTGATGCCAAACACATCCACAAAATTTCATGACAATCTGCGAAGTGGTTTTTGTGTAATGTTGTCCACAACACTTCCCAATCAAAAACTCCATTTTGGTGACCCCCTTGACCTTTGACTTCCACAGACTAACTAGGGTTGCAAACACCATACCATACGCTATATCAGTGGATCAGGATTTGAATACTGAACATTTTGGACTTAATTTTATGTAAATCGGAACAAAATTGACACTTTAATCGCAAAAAAACGATTTTGACCTTTTTGTGACCTTGACCTTGACCTTTGATCCGATCGCTCCCAAAAGCTTCGCCTGGCGTCCTTGAGTAACTGCACATCATCTCTGAAAATTTCATGCAAATCGGTCCAGCAGTTTTTGCGCAATGTTGTCCGCACACATATTTACCAATAAATAAATACACAGGGGTCAATACAATACCTTCGTCAAACGAAGTTTGCGAAGGTAATAACTGCTTACATAAGCACGTCATTTTTTAGAGATCAGATCCAAGATGGCCGACTGGTGGCCATTTTAGTTGTAAAAAACCTGATGTTGAACACGTCCTCAACCATTTCTCAGACAAGCATTTACTGATGTTATTCAAACTTAGCACACAGATAATGATTGATGGCTTACATAATTTATGCACACCTTTTTTTCGAGATTAAATCTAAGATGGCTGACTGGCAGTCATTTTTAGTTGTTGAAAATCCCGATGTTGAACACATCCTCAACCATTCCTCGGACATGCGTTTACCGATGTTGTTTAAACTTGGCAGAAAGATAATGAATGATGACTTACATAAGCATGTCATTTTTTTCTGAGATCAGATCCAAAATGGCCGACTGGCTGCCATTTTCGTACTTAAACATGTCTCCAACTATTTCTCCGACATGCACGGTCTGATTTTGTTCAAACTTGGCACAAGCACAGTACACAATGGCATACACCTGCACCTATATTTATTTTGAGATCTGATCAAACATTGCCAACTGGTCGACTGGCGTCCATTTTAGTTGTTAACCCTGTTGTGCATTCTGTGTTAGCTCTCATACGAGCCTCGACAATGCATACAAAATACAAAAGATTGACAGCAGCCAGAAACTATAAGGGCACTTGGTGGAGCGCATACCTCCGCCATGCAATGCCTGATCCACGAGAACATATTAGGCCCAATGCATTTTTGAAATATCATGCTATATATTGTTTTGGCCCTTTCAATGGTGAAGAATAACTTAAAAATTAAATAATTATCGTATCCAGATTCGGATTCAGATCTTCACCAAAATCGAATCAATTCATCCTTGCCGCACATAAAGGCAAGGCAAAGGCAGACCAGGTAAGGTAAACAGGTCAGCTGGTGATGCTGGCCGGCCTCATGATGTGGACGGAGTTGTTCAGTTGTGGACGGAGCGTGGTGGTGCCAGCCGGTCCGGAGGCAGGCTCGACCCTACGCTATTTTCCCCTCAAACCTATTGCCTATGCCTGTCCTTGTCCATACCTCCTGCTAGGATGTAACAAAAGTACACACACACACACACACACACACACAAAAAAAATTTTTTTTGAATAATCCTCACTCCCTTAATGTCATTGTTCAGCAAGCCTGTTCTAAATGTCTGTTACCGTTCCCCTAAGTTCCATTTAGGAAGATCAAGGTAGAGACAAGTAAACCTGCCCACAGGTCCAATGCAGCCTCAGGATATCTCTCACAGGTCTCAGCATCCTTGCAAGTCCAGCGGCCTATGAACAGTGAAGGGGTAGATGATAAGAAGGGGTACACATATCCGAACGTATAATATTCCTTATTAATCCTTAAACTATTTCCGGGGTTTTCCAATACGCCTGTCTTCTTAAACTATTGGTTCTAACAACCATGATCCCCATCGCATGTGTTGTTGCTAGTTACTAATCCGGGCCTGGCCCGCAAATTTTCCTTCGTGCCCTCATACAATTTCATGGCTGGGTTGCGTGGCTCCACTGACAAGTCTGCCCACCTGCTGAAGTCGTCATTCGGTTCCCCAGGGATGCTGAGGCTGCCTCTGAGCCTACCAACTTCTTACTAAACTATGGGGGAGGCCTTTCCCAGCACTCTCCCCGATGCACACCATGGCGTGTGGTGCTCTTTTCCTCCCAGTACCCGTGCCAATTACATACCCGAGCTACTTGGTCCCCTGGACTCACGGCCTACTCTGGCCGACTAACTCCGGCACCCGGGGTGCCCCCTCCTATATACCCACCTTTCATGAGCCATGCTCCCAGCTGGTTAATCATCTCGTGCACCATGCAAAATGATTCATTTCCACTTTCAGCACCAACCACAAAACGACATCCATTTGTAAATTTGACTAGACCGTTCATTAATTTTACTCTAACCCCGGGTTTGCTTGGGTGGGATACACTACTCCCCCCCATTCATTCTTTCGTACCATGCACTCCACATTCACTCCGATCACATCGGGCCCACTGACCCGCATTAATTCATTTATTGTTTCATTCACACTGGTGCTTCTAGTAACTATGTTCCCCTAATTAACTCGTGCTCTCAGTCATCCCTTACACTAGTGCACGTCCCTTTTAATTCTGTATGGCTAAGCTACGTCCCCACTACACATTCCATGTCTGTCCTTGTCCATTAATTTCTAACTTAACTTCCCTTCGTCTAACTAGTGCTCCTGGGCCCCCATGGAGGGCTGCTTCTAATACCCCCATGGGGCCAATCTATCTAATGCTATTTCTTCCCCCTAACTAGTGCTCCTTTGCCCAAAATGAGGATGTTCACCTACATCCCCATCGGGCTCCGTCTTTCTAGTTCCATTTCTGGCGAGCCTTCCACATCCGCGGGGATGCTCAGTTTAGCCTCCAATCCTTCGGTCAAGGCGATCCATGAGGGCGTTTCATCACCCTAAAAGGGTCTCAGGTCGGCATGGACGATTCGGGGGAGTGCCCTTTGCCCCATTTTCATTTTGATGACCACGTCGTTAATTTGCGCCAGGACGACCACCGGGCGAGGCAAGCTTCGAGCATTTGTCCTTCATCCTCCGGGGATTGAAGAACCAAATATTCATTCCTGGGGAATACTCACTCGCCTAGCTCTGGTGGTCTTCCCTGTGCTTCATTTTTCCACCTGCCAGATGGAGTTGGCAGTGGGCGAAGGCATGAGCTCTCCACGCCTTCCTCCAAATGACGAGTGTAACCCTCCCCTGGGGGTTTATCGGGATGCTCAGGCGTTGGGCCTTATAGCAAATCGACGGGAACCCACAGCTCCCATCGATACATGAGCAGCGCTGGGCTGCATGCATTGGCTCCATGTTGGCTAGTGCGGTAGGCCGTTAACAAATACGGAAGATGTTCATCCCAGTCATCCTGACAGATGGTGGTAAATAGTACCAGTTGTTATATTAAAGTTCTGTTGAACCTTTCCACCATCCTGTCAGATTGTGGCCTTAAGGGCTTTGTCCATATTTTTCGAATTGCTCAGACACTGCACACTTCTTTTAGCAATGCACATTCAAAATTCCATCCCTGGTCTGTGTGCAGCTCCTCCGGAATCTCGTGCCGACATTCAAATCTTTCCATGAAGACCTGTGCCACAATCCTGGATTCTTGGTTGGGTAGTGCATAGGCTTCTGGCCAATTAGTGATATAGTCCATCATTATGAGGGGTGTGGGCATTACACAAATCGAAGGTCATTACACCCGCGGGGCCCAAGCCACTCGCCCAAACAGTTTGTCACTCCTGTCTGGGTCTGTGCGCACCCTGCACCTTCTCACGCGCTCATCCACGTCATGTTACTCTCGCCCTGCACACATTCTGACACATTCATACTGGGGGTTTGTGGTACCTCAAGAAACCCCGGAGTTTCAATTCCCCCAAATCTCGGCATGTACCCTTTCACACCATGTGCCCGTTCTACCTTGCACAGCCTTACCTTTACTGGACTCACCTGGTCGCCATCTGCTTCGAGGGAGCGTATCGACTCTCCTTGTTCCTGGAGGAGGTTATCCTGATCCTTACATCGGGTCTCAAGACATTCAACAAGCTCAGTCTTAATGTCTCTCACCCTTTTCTCTATCTGTGAACCGAACCCTCGCAGGGAGGGGGAGGGAAGTGTGTGTGTGTGTGTGTGTGTGTGTGTGTGTGTGTGTGTGTGTGTGTGTGTGTGTGTGTGTGTGTGTGTGTGTGTGTGTGTGTGTGTGTGTGTGTGTGTGTGTGTGTGTACCCAATACCTCACCCTGGGTACCCGCAGCACATTTGCAAAATTTGGTGGAGATTGGCCCAGCTGTTTTTTGTTTTTTTTTCCATGATTTTCAGACTCAAGGTTTGCTCGCTGTCTGTCTGTCCATCCATCCCACCTGTGTTTTTTTTGTTTTGGACTTTTTGCCCCATACCCTTTAACATATTCAATTGAAACTTGGTACATGACTTTATAATGATAAGTTACAGAACAACTTTGAGTTCCAGGGCGTTTCGTCAATTTTTAATAGAGTTATGCCCTTTTTAGACTTGAAAAATATCACATATTCTACATGGGTCAGTGTTCAGTTGCCCTGACTCCACTCCACTGCGATGCACCCATTGGCTGGACAGCTTCCTGACTCCACCCCAATATAATAATGTGCTGCCATTGCATGAAGCAGGCCTGTGCTGCTTCATGCACAGACTAACAATTGGTGTTGGTCCATGGCCCATTGCAATTGGAACAAGCAATTTCAGAGATTTTTGAAGGTTCAAAAAAGAAAAAACAATATGGCTGGCCGAATCACATGACCGATGACATCATCAATTTTTTTCTGTGGCCAATTTTATCCCCAGATGACCCTCAATTTTCATACTGATTGGATGTGGCGTTCTACATATGCAATTATGACATCATAACGAAGGTGCCTCTGACGTTATATAAATCACACTCATTCCCCATGAGGAGTAGTTGCTGTGTGTCAAATTTCAATTATTTCCTTGGTGCGGTTTCAGAGATACAGAGGTCCAAAGTTTTTCTGTTTTTCCAATATGGCTGCCACACCACGTGACCTATGGCGTCATAATCATCATTAAAACATTCTACATGAGTAGTCGCACCAATTTTGAAAATTTTGTCTCGATCCGACAAGCGGTTGCGGAGAAAAACACGAAAGTTGTGTGTGGACAAACAGACAAACAAACAGACCCAAATGCAATTCCCTCTCCTTTGACGAGGGTATTGATCCCAGGGTTATAACCACGATGCATATATGCAAATAAACCGTATGCATGTTTTTACATCATGTATGGACATCGGGCTAAAAAAAAAATTAAATGGGCAAAGCCTAGAAACGAACGAAACATGGTGGTGTAGAGAGTTTCTTCTTCTTAATTTTGGTTCTGGCTCAAGTGTGTGTTAAAGCAAACTAATTTTTATCTCCTGTTTGTTATCCTCGTTGTCTTTATTGGTTGTTGGTCAACAAAATATATCAGTAAATGAAAATTGCTTTTCCTTTTATTTTGCGGAACAGATCGAAACACGGTAGGTGCGTTAGAGAGTTTCTTCTTCTTCATTTTGGGTCTGGTATCGGCCTGAGCGTGTGTTAAACGCAAACAAATTTTTATTTCCCAAACATTCATTGGGACCGGTAGGGGACATGTTTTGCAAAGCAATTCTCGCTCTTGTTTTATATAATAGGATTTTGATCATGTTTTAGTGAACTTTGTCTCAAAGACTAATGTCTTTGCATTAGAACTTGAGAGCTTTTGCTTTAGAACCAACTGGAACATATTGTTGCGGGCCGGGGGTCGGTGGGGAGAACGACCACTCGGTGGGGAAAGCTACGTCGTCTCCACCAGACTCCCGGGAATTTAGGCCGTCGCTCCGGATAATTCTGTGACGTGGCGGGTCGCTGAACCGACCGTGGTCGCCAATATTTCAACCGCGTAGCGTAGGGTCTATTTGTCGATAACTAATTTACATAATTAACTATGCGATTTCGACTACCGGGGAAACCACGCCCTCAGCATGTCTTGCTCGAACCGGGTCATTCTACCGACTGTGGTAGAGTTCCAACTACCGACTACAAACTCTGGTTCGGGTGCAGCCGAGCGGAAACTGCCAAAGCCGTGCCGGCTGGAATTAACTGATTATTGGGGAGAAAACACCCAGCTAAACTCAGATCCGAACCATGCTGGACCAATGCAAGAAGGGACGGAAACGGACTGGGAACATTTCTGTGATGATTTATTTTCAGTAAATGAAGACACAAAGCAAGACTTAACGCGAATATTCAAAGCAGTATTTACAATGTTCCAAAAACACTTATTCAGTTCTACTTACCAGACGGGCCCACACGCAGACACGCCAAAAATGAAAAGAAACCTAGAGTTCTTTATTGGACCCTCACAGCCGAGGAGAGAGAGACAAGCTGGGGGTCAGAGTTCGGATGGGTACCTGGCCGTCGGAGAAAGGGGGTACTCCGTGCTGTAGCACCTGACAATGGTCGCTGGTTTTGTCTCCAGTCGCACGTGTGGGACTCGAGGTTTGTGGCGGAGCTCGGGTGGTGAATGGCTGAGGTTCACGGAGGGGGTCGGGGTCGCTCTTTCCTTCCTTGTAGAGGGCCAGCAGAGACACGTTCGCCACCTCAACGACCTTCTGCTCAACCCTCGTGATAGCCCTCGTAACAACCACTGTTACCACCCCTTCGTAACAGCCTTCATAACAGCAAAAACCCTTTTCGTGACAGCAAAAACCCCTTTCGTGACAGCAAAAACCCACCAAAACTCTGCTCTCAGAGAGTGCTCGTGGGATTTTTTTAACCTCCCTCAATGGGGAGGGGCCCTTGGTGAAACGCACCTCGCTGTCCGCCTTTGATTGGACAGGGTCCTCCGGCCCACCCTTCCGGGGCGTGGCCTTGGCCCTGCTGGGAAACCCAGTCACTCTTCCACGCAGGTTCATACTTGATGAGTAACAGTATCAACGCTGCAACGGCCCCTGTCGGGAAACCCCAGCCACTCTTCCAGGCAGGTTCATACTTGACGAGCAACAGTATCAACGCTGCAACGGCCCCTGTCGGGAAACCCCAGCCACTCTTCCAGGCAGGTTCATACTTGACGAGCAACAGTATCAATGTTGCAAAGGTCGTCGTGTAAGAGTTACAACGTTTGTGGGAGCCGAGAAACCGGAACCGCGAGATCTTGCCTTGGCACGTCAGGGTGCGAGAAGGCAGCTGGTTGGTGGTGGATCGTGATGGGCCGAGGGGTCATGCAGATGGGATGGTTGTTAGATGGCTTGTTAGATGTAACAACCTAACTAAAAGAAATCTCAACGCATGCCTTTGATTTTTCCACTAGACAAAAGGAAGGGGATCTGACTAAACACATACTTAACGACATAACTGACTTTTGGGACATCTGTATGTTGAATGCAAATGGTTTCCAGATCCGTAACAATATATTAATGAATAACTTTTTGCTTGTTGTTTGGTTGTACGTTTACAAGATTTACTATATGAGTATTTACCCCAACTTTTGCATTTCCTTAATTATTTGGAATGATGTTCTGCAATCTACAGTATACCACTCCATTATCCCCACTCTTCAAAGAATAAATGGGATATTGTAATTGGCTTCATCTTTCTGTCCGCCACGCTATCTCCTCCTAAACATTTGGGCAGAAATTCACCAAACTTGGTAGTTATGATCATCACATGGCAAGTGATGCAAGAGCAGTATCATTTTTGGCCCCGCCCCCTGGGGTACTGGGCCATGGTAAAATGGTCAAACACCAAAAATGCAATTACGGGCACATTTTTAAATGAAACCTTGTATATGTAATCAACATTGGGGGACACATCAAATATGTAACAATTTTTGGGGGATTTGACTCCGATGGGGGGCGGGGTGCTTACAGGGGTCAAAACGGAAATTTTGTTTTTTTAACTCAAAATCTGATTTTGGGCTGTTCCTGTTTAACGTTTTGTCATCTTTCAACTTTGCTTTAGATAGGAAGTGTGGGGATTTGTGATGGCATGCCATCGACCTCACTCTAGTTAATAGGTTAAAATCTATGAAAGAGCCTTTCCTGCAAGAAATTAAACTTTGTTTTCCATAATATATATTAATGAATAACTTTTTGCTTGTTGTTTCGTTGTACGTTTACAAGGTTTACCATATGAGTATTCACCCAAACTTTTGCATTTCCTTAATTATTTGGAATATCAGGAATCTTTCCATCGTGACTTTAAAGGAATGTTTCAACTTGATTTTCAAGTTTATTTTAACCTTTTTTTTAATGCATACAGTAGTTCTTAAGTTACCCTTTTCAGTGACAGGGTTAAGGCATGACAATGCTTATGTACCATTTTTCAGTCTTATATGACAATATATGTACTCATATTTATTTAGTGTGGCACAGCTGCAAGCTGCTTGAACACCAATGGAAATGAGAGGATAATCAATTCTGTCAGGCAGGGAGCCAGGGAGAACTAGGAATCACTTTAAATTCATGGCAAAGTTACGAGCACAGCTGGAAACGCTCTGCATCCAGATGCTGGGTCTTTCTCAGGCCTTTTGTGCAGACAATCTACTCCTTCAGTAGTTTGTAGTCACTGTCTTTGACTGGACAAACAAATCCTTGGCATTTGTGGAATACTCTACTTTGTTTTTCAACTGGAACATCTTTCCGAGCTTGTGTAGGATAAACTCTGGTTATTGCAATACATCCGTTTTGTGCACAAACGTTATTTCCAGAATGGCAGTGCTGCCAAAGAGCACTGGGTGGTTTGCCAATCGCTCTTCCCAGTGGAAATCGGTGCAAGAATTTGGCCAGGACTCTTACACACAGTGACCTGCTCTTTTCTTTTTTTGAAAGGGAGCGTGGGATCTTTAACATCCACCGGCAAATGTTTGCAGATGCAACAGCTGGCTTACCATCTACTCAAAAGGAGACGAAGGAAAGCCCTGACACCAGGATGACTGATAATCAGGTTGGGAATTGAACCCAGACTAGACAGCTTTCTAAGGCGAGTGGACGAACTCAGCTCTGAGTTGTCCTGTCATCCCCAATATTGTAATACATGGTGTATCTAATATTGCTACATTTCTTTCGAATCATGCTTGGAGCCAGAAGCAACTTTTGGTGTAATTCCTTAATCTGTCTCATTGACCTCTGCAGAGATTTCAGCAAATTCGACAAACCTGAGTTGACACGGGGATGGTTTGATGTTGTGCCTTGGGACTGGGATTATTTTTTAATGTTGGAGTAGCAAATGTGGATAGTGATGAATAATTAAGGTTGTGGGCCCATGTTGTTTGGTGCAAGCTGAGTAATTATTACTTTCTGAGAAAGCCATATTTCTTCAGCCTACCCGTGGGTGTGGGCCAGTGACAAGTGCAGGAGCTTCCTGTGACTGGGAATATAAATCGTGAAAACTGCCCCGTTTTATGAACCCGTGTGTCGTCCAAATAACAGGCCAGAGGAAAATGACAAATCCCTTTGTCAAAGTCGCCCTTCCATGACGTTCTTTTTAGCTCAGTCAGTGATGCAGTGTGACACCACCTGCCAGTAGCCATGCCACTGGAGGCCCTAGCTAAGCTGAATGTATCTTTTTTCATGAAGATGCAGTGTTCAAATTGTGGAATGGCAACATCCCTATCCATATCTTGTGGATAAGATAAGCAGCACTTTAACACATTTTTTGGTGACTTCTAAAACCAAACCCTTTGCAACATTATCACACTCCCTTGCTGAAATCCTAAGCATGATGTGAATGCATTTGTAAGGTGCATGGAACACCTTTCTGTAAAGGTATATATGATTGTAATATCAAGGTACTTACAATTTTGAATGAATACGCTGGAAAATGTGCAGCTCAGGAATCATATTAAATCAGAAAGAAGGCATAGTGAGAATTTAAGGGAGAATCCTTCATTGAGCCTGACATTTTGGGAGCAGTTGAGCTTCCATCGTCAGAGGTAGTAATGAACAAAGTGTTTTAAATGTGTATCGAAATGTAATTTACTGGAAATTTAATTTTCATTTGATAATCTTATATGAAGAGGTGTGTGTGTGCGTGTGTGTGTGTGTGTGTGTGTGTGTGTGTGTGTGTGTGTGTGTGTGTGTGTGTGTGTGTGTGTGTGTGTGTGTGTGTGTGTGTGTGTGCTTGCTTTTTGATTTCTATGTACTCTAGAACCACTGGACTGAATGAGTTGAAAACGAGTGGTTGCACTCAGTGTGCATGGGAATGTTTTGGGCGGCTAAAAAAAATAGTCCCGGGGGTTCAGGGTGGGGAGAGGATGCCAGTTCTCTCTATGGAAATGTGTATGTGTGGCATAGTGACGCTGAGATCAGGTGTTAAAAGTCATTCTAAAATACACCAATTGTGGGTGGATTAACTCGTCCGAAATTACGATGGTCTGGGTATGAATTTCCCATTAGCATGTACAAGTTCTTCACTAGTATTTGATAATACATTAACTTCCACAGGTAATTTACAAAAAATGGAAACACCAATGTAAAGTCACTTAAATAGGGTGTTGGGCCACCATGTGCGGCCAGTACGGCCTGGATGCACCGTGGCCGAGAGTTCACCAGCGTCTGAAATTCTGCAGGAGGGATGTGGCACCATTCTTCCATAAGAAAGTCAATCCACTCACACCTGTTGGATGGATGTGAAAAATGCTGTCTCAGACGTCGTTCCATAATATCCCATAAATGCTCGATTGGGTTCCAGTATGATGACATGGATAACATCAGTGTCATGCTCATTAAACCATTAGGCGACCATATGTGTTCTGTGGATGGGGGCATTGTCATCCTTGGATACACCCTTTCCGGCAGGAAAGAAATGCTGCAACATGGGATGAAGATGATCACTCAGTACCATTGAGTAGCGATTGGCATTGATCTTACCTTCTAAGAGAATGACTGCGCCTACACCATGCCTGGAAAATGTGCCCCCCAACATTACAGAACTACCAGAACCCTTCACTGTTGCAACCAAGCACTCAGGGTCATAGAGTTCTTTTGGTTGGTGGCACATGTGCATTCGTCCGTTTGGCGAGAACATGGTAAAGGATGATTCATCTAACCATGTCACATTTCTCCACTGCTCGGTAGTCCATTGCTTGTGGTCTTTGCACCACCGGACTTGCAAACATGCATTGCCAGGTGTGTTGAGCAGTTTGTGCACTGCAACCCGACTATGGTATCCTGCTCTGTGGAGTTCCTGGCAGACCGTATTTTAGGGGACCGGCTGCTCGTGCCTCAGATTGAAATTTAGCCAATTGATTTGCGGTTTCTCGCCTGCTTTGCCTTGCACTTCAAATTAATGCACGGATATCACGATCCTGGAGTATGCGCTTCCACCCACTGTTGCCCTTTGCTGATGATGTCTTTCCCTCAGATATCAACTTGCACACCGTTGCTCGTGAAACATCAGCAAGTTGAGCTGTCTTTTTTACTCAAGCTCCTGCCAAGTGTGCCCCAACAATAACCCCTCTTTTAAAGTCACTGAGGTCTCCTCTTGCAGCCATGCTAACCATAATTATAGGCAACCAGGCCTTGTCAGCATTTTATACATGACCCTAAGCATTCTGGGATGTGATTTGCCTAATTAACACATGGGCCACACCTATGTAGAATCCGTTGCTTTCAATATACTGTATTCGGTGTCCCTCATTTACCCAGGTGTTTCCATTTTTTTTGTCCACTACCTGCAAAGATATATGAATGTGCCATAAGTAGAAAGTTTGAATAGTAAGGTTGCATTGCCGGATTCACTGACTAGTCGCAGCTGAGGTTGTGGATCGACTGATGTTGACCGACAGCTGAGGTTGTGGACCCACTGTTTGTAAAGATTCTGAGCTGAAATGGTTGAAACCTCCATGATGAACTGAATCGAGCTGATACTCCAGGCAGTCGAAAAATCTATCAATTACTTCCGAGTTAATATGGTTCTTACTTTCAGCATTGTTCTTTCATGGAAGGTTGCCGTGCATCTATTTTTAAATGTTATATATATGTATATACACATATGAGCAAATACAAACCGTCGCTTCACTGATGGAGGGTATTAAGGAAGGAGGGGAGAGAGAAGAGGGAGGAGGGAGGAGGGAGGGGAAGCTTGGAAGGGGGAAAAAGTGAGGAAAGGGGGGGAGGTGGGTAGAGCTATGCCTCACCAAATGTTGCTATACTGTGGGGGGGGGGGGAGATGCATATATATATATATATATATATATATATATATATATATATATATATATATATATATATATATATATATTTGTGTATATGTGGAGGTGGGCTTATTAAAGAGAATGATATGTTATGCTGAATGGCCGAACACACACATACAAAAACAAACTCATGTCAGAACAGCTGTACACACAACAGAGTTTATAAAGTAATCTGCTGGCACATCTGCAAAAACTTTGATGTCCCAGTTCCAGAAAATTTGTGGGAAAATGAACCAAAAGTAATCACTCAAAACATGGAAGTACCTCCCGCTCAGGTACAACCAAATTATCCCATCGAGCGTGAACATCGAAAACAAAGTATTGTGACTGGGTATCGTACTGAGGTACAAAAAAAGAGAAGAAGACATTACTGCTTGAGGTGTTAATACCAGTGATTTTGGACTAAACAATGCAGAAAACAAGAAAATGACCAAACACCAAGAGCTCAAGATTGAAGTGAAAAGATCCTGCAAGCTGAAGAATGCCAAAGTTGTTCCAGTGATAGCCGGACCGACAGGAATGATGACAAAGAACCTCACAGAGGTATTAAACATAGGGGCAATACCCCTGGGCACTCACCTGGTAATGGCTGGATAAGATAACCAGGCAACCACTGGTAGGTATGGATGACCCACAAAATATATAATGGAGAAGAAAGTAAATACCGATGGATTTTGAACAAATATGGGTACATCATGGGTGATGCAGGTTGTGGTCAAGTTTCACCGGTGATACAGGTTGTGGTCAAGTTTCACCGAAATTGTGTGTGTGGTTTCAGAAAAGAAAGCAAATACATATTTTGGGGGGTCAACCCCTCTGTAAAACCCCTGAGACCCAATTTTGTTTTTTAATGTCGTCAACAAACTTTGGTACATCACGGGTGGTGAAGATCGTGGTCAAGTTTCATCAGAATTGTATATGTAGTTTTGGAGAAGAAAGCAAATACTTATTGTGGGGGACAACACCCCTCTCCTCATAGACAGACCCCCCCTGGACCCCAATTTCTTTAATCTCATGAACAAACTTTCATACATCACGGGTGGTGAAGATGGTGGTCAAGTGTCATCGGAATTATATGTGTAGTTTTGGAGAAGAAAGCAAATACTTATTTTGGGGGGCAATGTCCCTTATATCCCCTTATTGCCAGATTTTTCTGTCATGAACAAACTCTGGTACGACATGGGTGATGAAGGTTGTCGTGAGGTTTCATCGGAAATTGTGTGCATCGTTTGAGAAGAAACCAAATACCTCTTTGGGGAGGAAACCAACTCCCCCTCCCTTCCCCCGCCCACGTAAACTCCCTCTGTTGACCCTTTCAGACCTCCTTTGTTTTTTTTTAATGCCATCACGGGAAGGGAGTTTACGAGTGGGGGGGGGGTGGTCAAGAGATATTTGCTTTCTTCTCAGAGAAGACACAATTTCAATGAAACTTAACCATAATCTTTTCCACCCGTGATGTACTAAAGTGTGTTCATGGAATATGGCATGAGAAAAATCGGGCTCCAAGGGGTTGTAAGGGGTGTTGCCCCCCCCCCAAAAATAGGTATGTATGCTTTCTTCTCAGAAACTACACACACAATTTCGATGAAACTTGACCACAACCTTCATCACCCGTGATGTACCAAAGTTTGTTCACGACATTAAAAAAAATTTGGTTGAAAAGATTCTACATGGGGGTTGCCCCCCAAAATATGTATTTGCTTTCGTCTCTGAAACCACATACACAATTTCAATGAAACTTAACCACAACCTTTATCACCCACCCATGATGTACCAAAGTTTGTTCATGGCATTAGGAAAACAATCCGTAGGTATTTACTTTTTTCTCCATTACATATTTTGTGGGTCATCCTTGCCTTCCAGTGGTTCCCTGGTTATCTTACTCAGTCGTTACCAGGTGAGCGCCCAGGGGTATTGCCCCTGTGTTTATTCTTTGTTTGTTCAGGAAATAAAAGCTGTAAGGTTTTCGTATCTCTCCTCATGACCCACACGCGCATTGTCCGCCATTAATTCAGAACGTCTCCGCAGGAGTTGAGCCGGTCAGGACATCGCGGGACTTTAACCTTCCGCCGCGATGAGTTCAACGTTAGTTGAGCCGTCGACGCTACAGTATTTATATTTTTGTCACCTCAGTTTCTTTGCTTCATTTCTGTGAATCAGCATTAGTATTGCTTTGCGACACTTGTTTATTCTCATCACTATTTGGATGACTACACAGAAAGCATTGCTGTTCGAGTATGTTATCGACTTTTTTGATATCACCTGGTCTTGGCTTACTCTATAACTTGCTGTGTAGACGTCGAATAAAGGTGCCAAACGGAAATTTGGAATGCTAATTTCGGACTTTTGATCAGATTAGAACTTACTTCGGTCAGAATTATTATGCTCATTAGTACTATTGGAAGCACTCGCTCCCTATGGGAGCTGCCAGGGGGTCGTGTTATTACCTTCGCCACCAATGGTGAAGGAGGTTATGTTTTCACCCCTGTCTGTTTGTTTGTTTGTTTGTTTGTCTGTGTTCTGGATATCTCAAAAGGTTGTTGACGGATCCGGATGAAATTTTGTGGACATGTTGGGAGTGTTGCAAAGCCGAATTGATTCTATTTTGGTGAAGATCCGAATCCGATTCTTGAAACAAGAATTATTTGATTTTTAAAATGATTCTTCACCATTGAGAGATTGGCCCAAAAACGATACATAGCATATTTCATTTATTTATTTGGCCAGATATGTTCTCGTGGATCAGGCATTGTGTGGCGGATGTATGCGCTCCACCGAGTGCCCTTCTAGTTATCTTTATGATGATTAACATGAAATCAGAGTACCCACCCTCGGGGCGATCTCGTTCCAAGCATGCAACACATTCTTCTGATACATACCTTTAATTGGTTCGTGTTTCGGTAACAGACCTCTATCTCGATCACTCCCGGAAATAAAATAAACCCGGTTATGTATATGAAGTGAGAACATGCGGACTGCTTAAATGCATATATTGTTGCGGTGCCGGGTATTGGTGGCGAGCACGACCGCTAAGTGGAGCAGTAGAGTTGTCTCCACTGAACACCCGGAATTTAGGTCGTGACCCTCGGATAAGTCCGAAAGGTACAGGTCCCTTACAGGACCATGAATCGCCAATAATTTGACCGCGTGGGGTAGGGTTAATTGCCAAACTTCAATATACCTAAGTACCCACGCGGCAAAGCTACCAGGGAATTCACACCCTCGACAGACCTTGACCGGGACGAGCCGTTACCGTGCCCGAACCGTGTGTAACCGGAGCGGATGGTTACCAAGGCCCGTCGGTCCAAATGAACAATTTACTGCCTCACTATTTCTCAAGACACACCGTGCTCAGCCAATAAAAGAAATGACAGGGAACGAGCTGGGACATTCAACAAAAGGGGAATTTATTTACAATAATCGGGGGATGAGGGGAGCACGTAAGGGCCCTGTCACACCTTGACATTTCAGCCAGCAATGGCAACGTATAAAAATGTATGTAAAACGTTTGCGTACGCTGAGATTTTGATGTTTTTTTTTAAGTTTTGGGCGTATTCATAACGTGTTGGTCGTATGCATAACATATTAGTAACGGGCACAGAACGTTTCGTTGTGTTATTGATAACTTTTACCAACGAATGCTTAGCCTGTTGTCGGCGTTCACAATCTATGCCCAACGATAATTTAACTTATGCATAGCGCGCTGCACGTATCGCTGGCGAACTCGTGGCGTAGCCTGTTAAAAACCTGCCGCACGCCGGTTTAAATCATAACCGCCTGAGAATTTGAAGTGTCAACATCGCAGTTAAATCATAACCGCCTGAGAATTTGAAGTGTCAACAACATCACACCTTGACGATTTTGCCAGCGTATGCCGGCCTATGAAAAAATGTGTCTAAAACGCTAGGCGCACGTCAAATACGGTATAGGTAAGTTGTGTATACGTTAAGAGTAGGCTGGAAAACAATGAAGTACGCTGTCATATTACGAGGTACGTGTAATACGTCGTGAAATTTCAAGCATGCTGAAAATTTTACGACTTACTCGGCGTATGGCGAACACGTTCCGCATGCGTTGTCATATGTTCCTCGCACGCTCCGCGATCGTTTACACACGACGGACACACGTTACTTGTAGGTTACTCATAAGTCGAAACGCGTCAAGGTAATATTTAACATACCCGAAACCTAATTTTCAACCAATGGGTAACGTCCTTTTAAGCTATGAGTAGCGTGCTCTGAACCTATGTTTAACGTACTTGAAACCTATGAGTAACGTGCATTGAACCTATTTGTAACTTGCCTTGAACCAATGACTAGCGTGCTATGAACCTATGAGTAACGTGTGTTTAACCTATGTGGAGCATGCTTTGAACCTAAGTATAACGTGCTTCTAACCTTTGAGTAACATGCTATGAACCTATTTGTAACGTATCTAAAACGCACATTGTCGTATGTAGACGAATTAGATTGATGTCTTCCGGACGACCACAGTACTTACTGAACGTGTTTCTAACTTACATCTACCGTGTAATGGCGTATTGGCAGCGTTAAGGGGAATTGGTATGTACAAATGGGCTTCACAAGAGGAACCCATCATTGTTCCAGACTCCATGTTGAGTAGATGTCAATGCCAGTAGTATCAGTAGTAGTAATACTATTAGTAGTAGTTGGTGTGCGTGACAGTAGTAAAAGTAGTAGTAGTTGTAGTAGTAGCATTGGTAGTAGTAGTATGTCTTTGTCAGTAGTAGTTGGTGTGCGTGACAGTAGTAAAAGTAGTAGTAGTTGTACTAGTAGCATTGGTAGTAGTATGTGAGCGTGATGGGTAGGGTGTGGGTGATGATGGATCCTCTTATCGTCCACGAATAGGAGACTACTTTGCACCATTGTTCGATGTTCTTTTCGGCTAATTTTTTTTCCTCATTCCCACGATGAAATATTTCTTTGTTTTACTTTTTAAAGTATTAAAAACGACTTTGACAAATGCATAATGTACGAGTAATGAACACAGAACGCTTCGATAACTTATAGATAAGTTATACCAACGATTGTTTATCGTGTTTTTGTCGTCCACAACCGATGCCCAACGATAGTCTAGCGTATACATAGCGTAATCATTCCCAAGCACGTTATTCATAGGTTATAAATAAGTCACGGGTACCCTAAACATTACTTTGATGTGTTTTGACGTATGAGGAACTTTCAAGTAGCGTGTTGCGAAGTGTGAACAACGTTCGTGTCGCGTGCTTACAAAACATTACTCATAGGTTAGATATAAGTTTCGGGGACGCGAATGTTACCTTTACGTGTTTCGACTTATGAGTAACATACAATTAACGTGTGTCAACGATCGCATAACGTGCCTACAACTTATGGCCAGTGTAGGGGAACATGTGAGCTAAACGCCGAGTACGTCGTAAAATTTCAAGCATGCAAAATTTTTTGGACAACCAAAAAGTACAACGTTTTAAACCAGCATAATATGACCTATGGTAGCGTTTTTCAGCGTGCACCTGACGTATACATAACGTACCCATAACGTATTCGACGTGTGCCAGTGTTTTAGACAAATTTTTCATAAATCCGCATACGCTGGCTAAATCGTCAAGGTGTGACAGCCCCTTTAGGGCAGAGTTATCTGAATAAAGAAGGGAATCAAATGTACAAGCAATTCCTTAAACAATTCTACTTAGACAGGGCCCACGGACACACACACATGCACAGACAAATACCCCAGAAAGAGATGGACCTCGAGGTCTTTATTGCTCCTTCAGCTCGAGAGGAAAGACGAGCTGAGGGAAGAGAACGTGGCTGGCTACCTGGCCGCGTTCGCGCGGCTGGATGACCGCACCTTCCCGGAGCACCAGGCGCCAAAGAACGGACCCGAGCAGCCAAACCCAGAGGAGGCGAGACGAGGTGATCTCCCATGATGAGATGGTCGACCGCTTGTTGTAATGCGCCAGACGAGACGCCTCAGATGCGTGGGATGCAGTTAGCCGCAGACCTAGACAGAAGAGCGCTCGAGCAGACCGGACGCAATCATCAATCTTTTCCCGTCATTTTTGGGGCCGGGTCCGCTCCCCTGTCGCCTGCTCCCATTGGGTGGACGGCATGTCGCGGCCTCGCCTTCTTGAAAAGGACCGCCCCGGCTTTGGTCCGTGCGTTGCCCATTGGGTGGAAAATGACGCATACCCTTATTTGGTGCGAAGCCAGAACGAAGCGCTCCATGCCCATATTTGGGGCCAAGCCAGAGCGAAACGCTTCGTGACCATATTTGGTGCGAAATCCACACCGCCTGGGGCATGCAATTCCGCCCACGCACGCCCACATGCCGGCGAGCACGCGAAGAGTGCGGACAATGCCGCGAGCAGAGGGTTGTTGTTGTTGGGGTAAAAATCCTATCTTTAAAATAACTTCGCAGCGCACGTACACTTAATTCCCATTAGACATAGGGGAAAGGGAGCTATCTATCCACATTTACTTATCGAAATAACTGAGCTACGGGGACCTAAATGTTGAGTGCTCATGGCTGCCAGATTCGTAACAATATAATACATTGTGGTTATATAGGTCGGATAATTAAATTGCAATTGCACATCCCCACCTCCCCCCAACACCACCCCAATGAAGAAAATGCCAAGATAGGCTAATTTCTTTCCTTCAAAACTTATTGAAATCAACCAAAACTTGCACATGCACAACTTCAGGATGCCCTCGTTAATCCCTGAGAGTTTCAGCTTTCTCAGAGAAGTAGATGATGAATACATACATACATACATACATACATACATACATACATACATACTTGCTCCATTATAAAGTGCCTTCAGAAAGTATTCACACCCCTCAACTTTGGTCACATTTTATTGTGTTGCAGCCTGAATTTAAAATCGATTCAATTTAAATTTTTGTCACCGATCTACACAAAATACCTCATAATGACAAAGTGAAAATATGTTTTCAGAATTTTTTACAGATTCATTAAAAATGAAAAAACTGAAATGTCTTGCATCAATAAGTATTCAACCCCTTTGCTATGACGCATCAAATTGAGTTCAGGTGTTTTCCAATTTCCTTTGATCATCCTTGAGATGTCTCCACAACTTGATTAGAGTCCTCCTGTGACCAATTCAATTGATTGGACATGATTTAGAAAGAAACACACCTTTCTATATGAGGTCCCACATGTCAGAGCAGAAACTTTCCCATGAAGTCCAAAGAACTGTCCGTAGAATTGTGAGGAGGTAGAGATCTGGGTAGGGGTATTGTTATGGTTCCCGGGGTAGGTGGAGCAAAGTTAGGATTGTATAGAATTGCTTGGTCCATGGACGTGTAGGAAACATCTCGATATAAATTAAGTAGGGAAAATGTGAGCTTAAGTATTATGCGTCACCACACAGGGGGGTGGTGCTGTGTTAATTAGATAGGGATTAAGGCCAATTTCCCCCAGTATGTAATTGCCCCCTGTGACGTTTTCCCTATGTTTTTGTATTTCAAGACCGGCGATAAAGGGGGATCACGTCCTTAAAACAACTACAACCATGCCGCACATCCAAGCAGGCAAGAAGCCCCGCCTTCCCGGCTTCGTACCAGCAAGTCACGCCCCCGAGGTTTATGATTGGTGAGTGTGACGTGAGAGGGAGGAGGCATATTTGAAGTGCAGACAGGAGTAGTGGGAGGACACGGTTGGTGAGAAACATGGCTGGGACAGAGGATCTCGCTTTGCTCTCCTCTCCGCACGACGAAATGGCTGCGCGATTCTCATGTCTTGCTGTAAATGTACCCGCGTGCTGGGCAACACGCTAGTCATTGACTGTTCGCTGAACCGTGAAGTGTGTACGTTTCTGAGGAGGGAAGCAAAGTGCCTCGTGGCCTTACCACTGGGCCTCAGAGATTGTCTCGTCGTGCTGTCAATGAAGGTGGGCAATTGTGAGCGGACCTTGTGTAATGGAGGAGCATTCGGCATATTTGTTCATGAGAAGAAGCCGCATGGCGGTTGGTGAGCCCTGGTGTTGAATACCTCAAAAATTACCTCACGCACGTTTCCCGCCCAGCGAGCGGCTTTGCGCCATTTTGGCCTCATCTTCCCGCACAGGACGAACCAGCTCGATCACAAAGTTCAATGAAGACCTTCTCTGGACAAAGCTAAGTGCCAGAATATAGGGAGGATTTGCTTTTCTTTGGTTTTGCCCTTTGTGTTAAAGTCCGTGTGTCGAGGTGCCTCAACTTTCGACTTTAATTTACCTCTCGTTTTATCATTACATTTTTAATAATTACCCTTGTACGTATTTAATCTATTTTCATTAAATCCCCGTGTTTATTTTCATTTGCTGGTGTCCGCGTGTCTGTCATGGGTTTGAGTATAAACCCGTTGTGCTGTGCTTCCGTCGTGTACGTCTGTGTCGCCCTTTTCTTCCTGCGTGCGCCATAATCTCTGAGGATCACGTGCTCACCTCTACGGAAAACCGCTCGACGATCTGGCCTGGTCGGTGTTAACCATCCACCACAATTAGGTCGAGGGGATTAACCTATCCAGCCAGACCTGTGACAGTATAAAACTAGAGGCGGAGCACTCAGGAGAGTGCAAAACCTCCGCCGCCAATACTGCTGGTTCACTCAAGTGAACCTTATATCTTATTCATTAAATATGATGTCAACAGTGCTGACAGAGTTATAGTTCTTTTCTCCAACAGTTTTTTTTGGGAGGGGCGGGAGAGGGGGGGGTTGGAAATCACTTAAAACATGTAGAAATGCAAAAATATATATTTTTGGGAGGGGGGGGTGACAATTTTTTGGGGGGTTGAAAATCACTTAAAACATGTAGAAATGCAAAAAAAAATTTCTATTTTTTTGGGGGGGGGTAACAATTTTTGCTGGGGGGGTTGGAAATCACTTAAAAATGTAATGCAAAATAAAATTTCTCTTTTTTTTGGGGGGGGTGGAAATCACTAAAAACATGTAGAAATGCAAAAAAAAAAAATTTTCTCAAACAATTTTTTTTGGGGGGGGGGACCAAGTCCAAAATTTTATGGCATGATCCTTGCACCATACCTAACCCCCCCCCCCACCAAGTTTCGTCGAAATCCGTCAAGGAGTTTTTCCGTAATACTGTTCACAAACAAACAAACAAACAGAAAGGGGTGAAAACAGTAACCTCCATCCATCTTCGAAGATGGCGGAGGTTAATAATTTCTCGAGTGTTGAAAGTTCCCAAGAGCACAGTGAGCTCCATCATTAGGAAATTTAAAGAAAATGGAACGACTCACACTCTACCTAGAGCTGGCCGTCCGACCAAACTTAACAACTGGGCAGGAAGGATCTTGGTCAGGATGTGACCAAGAACCAATTGACCACTCTGACAGAACTACAGAGTTTCTCTGCTGAGATGAGAGAACCTGCTGGAAGGACAACAGTCTCTGAAGCACTTCACAAATCTAGGCTTTATGGGAGATTTGCCAGACAGAAGCCACTCCTGAGAAAAAGGCACAATGACAGCACGCTTGTAGTTAGCCAAAAGGTACGTGAAAGACTTTGAGAGCATGAAGCAAAAGATTCTGTGGTCTGTGATGAGACAAAAATTGAATTATTTGGCCTGAATGCAAAGGGCTATGTCTGGCTGTACCCGGGCACAACTCATCACTCATCTCGCACCATCCTTTCTGTGAAGCACGGTGGTGGCAGAATTGTGCTACGGGGATGCTTTTCAGTGGCAGGGACTGGGAAACTTGTAAGGATAGAGGAAACAATGAATGGAGCCAAAGACAGGCAAATCCTTGAGGAGAACCTGCTTCAGAGTGCAACGGACCTTGGACTCCGGTGAAGATTGACGTTCCAACAGGACAATAACCCCGAGCATATAGTCAAAGCAACACTGGAACGGCTTCAGCACAAGAATGTGAAAATCCTTGAGAGGCGCCGCCAAAGCTCAGACTTGAATCCCATTGAGAATCTGTGGAGAGACTTGAAGATTGCTGTTCACCGACACTCCACATCCAGCTTGAGAGAGCTTGAGCAAATCTGTAGGGAAGAATGGGAGAAAATCTCCAAATCCAGATGTGCAAAGCTGATACAGACATACCCAAGAAGACTCGAAGCTGTAATCGCTGTCAAAGGTGCTTCTATAAAGTATTGACTCAGGGGTTTTGAATACTTATTGATGCAAGCTATTTCATCCTTTCATTTTTGATTAATTTGTAAAAATTTCTAAAAACACGTTTTAATTTTGTCATTTGGGCTATTTTGTGTAGATCGATTAAAAATAAAAACTTTTATAATTCAATCCATTTTAAATCCAGGCTGCAACACAACAAAATGTGACAAAAGTCAAGGGGTGTGAATACTTTCTGAAGGCACTGTGTATAGATTCCTCGAATAGAATAACTAAGTTTGTGTGTGTTTTGGTGAACTTTATTGCATTACTTTATGTCGATAATGCTGTGTGAAACCAACATAATCAATCAAGTTTACCACCATCTGAGAGGTGGTTCTGTTCTTGTCATATGCAGTATTTGGTTGCTGGCTGCATCATTTCTGGGAGAGTGAGGGAGTGCGTAAGAGGTCACGCCTTTCCTGCTATGGTAGTGCCCCCTGTAGTTTGAGGCAGGAATTTTGAATTTGGCTAGAGTTACAACCAACAACTACCTTCTCGTCTTCAAAAGACACCATGGGATATTTAACGTCCACCGGCCAATTCTTGCAAATGGGTACCCCAGCTTGATGTCCTGAGTATTATCCATTCTTCATATTGTCACCATGTAAATGTCACAGACATCATTATGACCTCAATTGAGATATTGTAATAATTTCATCAAAATATTTGACATTGGTATTATGTATGTGTCCTTATGTTCCGTAAATTGACTCGTCTGGGACGCTTCCTTGGGTAAATGCCATTGAACGTTCAAGCCAGTACACCCTCCCCCCCAACCCCACACCAACCCATTCCCTCATCCCCTTTTCACAATCCCATATTGCACCTCTTGGTGAGTAGTGATGACGGTTTGTTTCTTACAAAATTGGTTCACACAAATTGCAGGTGTATATTAGTCACGGATGGTTTGTTGATTGCAACGGTTATGCAGCTATTCTCAAGCAGTTCAAATTTCCAACTTTTGGCATGCATGTTCCGTGCTTGCGGTTTTATTTCTGATTAATCGTGCTAATGCAAAGCTCTGTGCAAACAAAGTGTTTGTCACATTAATTTAGCATTGGACGTTTGTGGCGGAACAAAAAGAGCATTTTCTTCCTTTCAAATAAAACAAACGGTCATTCCGATTTATTCACCTTTGAAGCAAGCCGCAACCTTTGGGGTTTGCCTTAAAGACGGGTCTGCGGAAGAATGGCAATTACTGCTGGTAATTGGCTAACACCATTTGTAAGCTCGTGGATCTGGCTCGGTCTTTGGTTTGGTGCTGTCTGCTTCGTTCAGTCGGTAATTATGTAATCACCATGACAGGCTGAACGCCGATTGGATTCTGTGCCTCAGCAATGCATTCCTTGGCAGCCGTATCCTTTTGGCTGAGCACACTGCAAATGCTCTTCAATACAGAAACGACAGATTCTCATTAGCTTAACATCATGAGAACGTGTCTTGAAGACCCACTTTTAGCTTGTGCCCTCGGCCTCAGCCTCCCAACGCTGATGAGAATGCCACATTAACTCGTAAAATTGGAACGCAACGCAGCTGTACAGCAAGCCATTGATAAGCCAGCTGGACGAGTGTGTACTTTAGAATTTGAAACGATGCCACGTATTTTGTGTTTGCAAATTTGTGGTTCCAAAGTTGTTGTTGTTAAAAATAAAATTTAATGTTTGTCATGCAGTGCAAGTTCATTTTGTAACAATGGCTTTGAAAACATTCTCCTTATTTGTGGAAAATGGAAAAAATAAACAAGAGAGTTCATAGAATACTCTACCCCATGCAGTGTTGAAATGTCTACTTCAATTTTAATAAAATGATGATTTTAAATATCTTTAAAAATATTTTAAAAATCTGGAAGTTTCGTGCTATTGAAGCAGTCTTATACATCACCCTTATGCACAACCTTATTTAACACGTCATAGCACTTCTAAACTATTTGTGTTCTACATTGTTCAAGTATGAACTTATATTTAGTTCAATTAAAATAACGATGTTAGTTCTTTGTGTCTGTTGTATACGTCATTTATGACGTCCTTAAAAATAGTAAGTTTCCTCTTTGGAATGATTTTAAAAAATTTTTTGATTGCCAGATGGACAGACAGTAAAACAATTATCTCACTCCTCTCTGCGCCTGTGTGATCGGGATGAATTCAGAGGCAAAGCACTGCTAAACGACAGGTTCGTTTTCTAATTCATGTTCCGATTTGTGTTCAAAATATAACGTTCAATTTAAATAAGTTGTTCATCGAGCAGTATCGATGGGACAACTGAAAGGTGGGACACAGTTGGGAGACGTGGCTGAGACTTGTCAGAATTGCATGTGTGAGTTTACTCACATTAAAATTGTGTGTGTGTGTGTGTGTGTGTGTCACTGTCAGAAGGGGGTGGGGGTGGGGGGAAGCGAGGGGATGATGCAATCACGCGATGGGTAATGTGCCTATGATACTAAAATCTTGGTTCAATGTACGTACTACACTGTGCACTCCTCCTTGAAATGCTGGTAACAAAACATTTTGCGTTCACGCTTGCTTATAAATAGTATTTGTTTTGTGCAACTCTGCTCAAACATTGCTGTGCCGAAAACATTCGTACAAATGGGACGTTTCCAAGATTGAACGCCGTATTGCTTCTCGACATTGGAGCATTGAATCTCGGTGAGTAATGTGTGAATTCCGACTTTAGGAATGTGTATTTTTGGCATCTTATTCTTAGGTTCAACTCATCGGCATAGCTTTGCTGGGAGGGGCACCTGCAATCTGCCTTATTTCAGTGGCCTCTGGAAAGAAGAGAAAAATGTTAATGTTCAAACATCGGTTTTGATGTTTTTTGTTATGTCTTTGTACTGATACAACTTGCACATAGTCGCTTCCCCATGTTCTTCTAGCTAGCTAGAGTGGAATATATTCAGGATCTTAGAAGTTAAACAAAGAAGCTTCTTTTTTCTCTGAACACATAGCTCTTAAACAAAGAGAAAAAATGATCATGCTGAGATCTCAGGTTCAGACACCGTGTACTGTGTTAGTTTTGTGCATTGTCACCTTCTGTCTTTGTAATTCATGTAAAGGTAGACTGATATCTCTTGCTACCTTTACCTCTATGTAATCTACGTTCTATGTACAAAGTCAT
Organism: Eptatretus burgeri; assembly: GCF_056783735.1. NCBI lineage: Eukaryota > Metazoa > Chordata > Myxini > Myxiniformes > Myxinidae > Eptatretus > Eptatretus burgeri. The sequence continues at coordinate 31,809,298 of NC_140963.1, read as the reverse complement.
ACATGAGCCTTACGTGTTGTAAAATGAGTAAAGCTGGCAGAATAATGACCATTTTATGAGAGTAGAGCCTTTCCAAGAGCATACAAATAAGGGTCCACAAAATTGGGGGTCATTCGTCAATAGATTGTCAGGGATAAAAATGTTGTCGACACAGCACGTTTGGGTGGAATATCGTATGCGCATGATGAACAAAATATTACATATATATATATATATATTTTTTTTTTAATTTATTTACATACAACCATTTGTACTTGGTGCAGTATGCATTTATGACATGTGAGATGCTCATGGGAAAAAATGTTTTGTGAAGTGGACTGAAAGGAGAGTAGGATCGTCACGTTACAAGTCTGAAACAAACTAATAATTCCTCTTCCATGTGATGTGCTATTGTGGCACCACCTCTTGAAGTGACGATGCAGGCATACCTATTCAAGTGATGCTTCACCATCGTTTATCAAACTGAAGGTAGATTTTCATCGTTTTTCAATCTAGCGTGAATCAATCTGCTGTATGGTTTAATTGCTTGTGAAATTAACTTTACAAATCATGCACTTTGACGTCATGAAACTACAGCAGCATTCGGTAGAGCGCATACCTCCGCCAGTCTGAACAGTTTACGTTTTGTATCCCACTTATAGGCCGGATGTGGAACCGGACCATTCGTCATTGTCACACCCCAAAATCTAATCAGCTTGTTCTTGTCAACCACATAACCTGTCCACCAAGTTTCGTCAGAATCCGTACATAACTTTTTGAGATATCATGCTAGATATCATTTTTGACCTGATCTCTTAATGGTGAAGAATCATTGAAAAAATTCTCATATCCGGATCTGGATCCAAATCTTCACTAAAGCTAATCAATTCGTCCTTGTCACTCACCCAACCTGCCCACCAAGTTTCGTCCGAATACGTCCATAACTTTTTGAGATATCCTGCTCACAGAAAGACAAACGGGGGTATAAACATCCTCCATCCACCCTCCCTGGTGGAGGTAACTACTGAGCAATGTCCTCGTACACTTGTATAACATCAGCGTCTCCATGGGCCCTCTCGTATGCATGTGCACCACCTGATTTAGATGGTCTATGTTTTCCATTGTACTATTTGGTTAGCATATACAATATTGTTGTGTGGACCTGGTACCCACCATGTTCAAGGTGTGATTTCATTCGTAAAAACGATGTTGTCCTCTTATGATCATGAGGTCATAATCCAACCCCATCCATCCATTGGGACCATATACTCTGTGCAGAGTGTTGGTGCTGCCTAAGCAGTCTCCTTGCCTATTGGGCACAATCCTGGATTGGTCGCCACTCCGACACGGTATACCAGCAAGCTGGCACTCATTTTGCCGACATCGGAAGGATGACAGACAGAGTCAACCCCACCTGGTATTAATTCAACAGCCGAGTGGGATTTGAACTTAGGATTCTCGGATCCCAAGCCCACCACCCTAACCATTAAGCCAACACCAGGCATATAAGGTAGGAATACAAACTGGTTATTTCCTCCAGCATCTATATCCATCTCGGTACCTGATGTTGTTCATGCTTGTAGAAACCCCCATCTTAAAGCCGTGGCCTCTTAACCAGCGACTAATTTTACATGGTGATTAAGGTGCAAAAAAGGGCCCTTTGTCTCACCACGATTGTGCCATCATTCCGTGTCAGCATTTCCATCTTTTGCAGGTAGTGCTGCAGCCAAAAGGAGGTAAATGGTATGAGGTGTAAACAGTCATAGGTCGGTGCAGCATCAGGTACTGATGTGCACTCTACATTGTGAGGAAATACACACTGTAAGGAACTTAGACACAGGACAAGGCCATTTGGCCCATCAAGTCTGCGCTATATTAATTATGTCTAAGAGTTTATCAATTTTAATTCACTGGGGGCGGAGGACCTATTCCACATAAGTTTTTTTTTAATTACCAGTCGACTGTATTGACTATAGAAGATAATTCCATAATGAGAACGCATTAATAAAGGTAGTTTTATGACCAAGTTTGGTTGCCATAGGAGTCCATGCAGGGGTCAATCCATAGGAGTCCATGCAGGGGTCAATCCATAGGAGTCCAATCCTCCGCCACCGAACGTGAAGGAGGTTATGTTTTCACTGCTCTCTGTTTTCTTGTTACTTGCAAAATGGAAGATTTTTCAAGTATATTGGTCAGTCCATTTCGTTATTCTGTTTGTCTGTCTGTCTATTGGTCTGTTGGTCTGTTTGTCTGTGTGTCTGTCCACCTACAGGTCACAATTTTGAGCCGATCTTCACGAAACTTCATCACATGGTAGAGTTTGTCATAAGGAAGAAGCCTATTGTTTTTGAGGTCAAAAGGTCAACATAGGCCAAAGGTCAACAACTTAGGTGATATTTCTGAAATCCTCAATTTTCATCCAGTTGACTTGAAATTTGAAGAGGATTTATATTTCAGGTCACTGAATTCAACTACCAATTATTTTGAGGTCAACATCGACCAAAATGTCAACATAGGCCCATGGTCAACAACTAAGGAGGTATTTCTAAAATCCTCAATTTTCATCTTATTGACTTGAACTTTGAAGAGGATTTACAAATCAGGTCACTGAATTGAACCACCAATTATTTTTGAGGTCAACCTCGGCTAAAAGGACAACATAAGCCAAATTTCTAAAATTGTCAATTTTCATCCGATTGACTTGAAATTTGAAGTGGAGTTGCATATTTGGTCATTGAATTCAACCACCAATTATTTTTTTTTCTGTCAAATTGGTTTTATGGACTTTGCAAGTATCGTGCTCTGCACGACGTCTTCTTGTTTGGCTGTTTGTTTGTGTGCAGGATATCTCAAAAAGTTGGAGACGGATCTGAATGAAATTTTGTGGACAGGTTGGTTGTGTGACAAGGACGAATTGATTAGATTTTTGGTGAAGATCTGGATCCAGATCTGACTACTATAATTTTTAAGTGATTCTTCATCATTAAGATATAGGGATAAATTAACGTATAGCACGATGTCTCAAAAAGTTGTGGACGGATTCGGATGAAACTTGTTGGACATGTTGGGTGTGTGACAAGAAAGAATTGATTCGATTCTGATGAAGGTGTGAATCTGGATCTGGATACGAGAATTATTTAATTTTTTAAGTGATTCTTCACCATTGAGAGATAGGGCGAAAAACGACATTGGATGGATAGGCCCGGAGCATGATATTTCAAAAATGTAATGGGCCTGAAATGTTCTCGTGGATCAGGCATTGCGTGGCGGAGGTATGCGATCTACCAAGCGCCCTTCTAGTTGAACGTGCATCACTGATTACCAGACTGGCAGGACTGTTTAGTGTTTTGCGCACTCCTCCTCTGAGCTGTGTCGCCTGGGTACGAATCTCAGCCACAAGCAGGGCGATGCATCGATGTGTGCCGATGTGGAATTTCAATCTAATGGATGTTAAGCCGGGCGTCTCATCTGTGAGCATTAGTTGGTGAACGTTAAAGATGCCACGTCGTCTTTCGCAAAGAGATGGTGAGTTATCGCAGGCACCCGAAAGAAATTCCAAATCTCCACCAGAATGTGCAGGGACACTGCATAAACCGTACAACCTCACCCCAGTAAAGGATGCAACTCGTGTGTGGAATTTGCAATTTTACCCCAAATCCAATGTGCATTTCCTGACAACATAGGAGCATTCATATTTTGTGGAATTTCTCTCATTGTGCAAGCAAAATGGTGTATGGGATATCCTGAAGGTGACTTCTAACCAGCTGACCAAAAATCATATGCATCAAAACAGATTAGGATGTTTTGGCTGAAGTGCTGTCTTTACATCCACCATGGTGTATGCTTGTCATCCAAAAGGGGTTCGATACATCTTCAGTAAGTCTTTCGTAACTTCTCATATATATATATATATATATATATATATATATATATATATATATATATATATATATATATATATATATATATATATATATATATATATATATATATATTTGCAACGTCATTGCTTCAGCGTTTTTTTTTTTGGTTTTTTTTTTTCCTCTTTTGTTGTGAAGGGCCTCAGGGAAGGGGAGAGTGGTGGGTGAGGTTTATTCACAGTTGTTCAAAGCTGAATCCAGAATGGATGTGGATAGGCCCAGAGTGATGCTGTAATACCATGTCCAATGGACCTTGGACTACAGATTGTCTGCTTATCCATTTGCAGCACATTGTATATATGAAGACTGCTTAGTTCAGCAGAGAGCCAAAGACTTGATGAGATAGCCATGGTTTTTTTTTTGTTTTTTTGTGGGTGGGTATCCTGCTCAAGGTAAAAACCCAGACAAAACCTCGGTAAAATGACCGATGCACAAGTTAGCACTTCTTTCCCGTTGAATGTGTTGGGTTTCCCACGAAGTGAGTCTTGCCATCCTTGCTCTCCTCACCCTTAAATGCCACTGATACGATGCAGACTTTGATTTGATAAAGGCATTCTTTTTCGTCACATTCACCTATAAACAGCTAAAGGCTGATGAGTCCCAGAAGTTGAAAACCTCATGTGAGGATTGATTTTCTTGTCTTGTCTTGTTAATGACCAGTTAGGAATGACTCTACGTCAGTTCATGCACACTGGATTGTCCTCCAACGCAGGCCGACATGAGCATTGACAAAAGATTAGTCGTAGTGCTCTGTATCCTCCCCTTCCTCTGCCATGCATGGAAAATAACTTTTTGATTTTTAATTGATGCAATGACTTTGTCTGACTAATGTTAAAAAAAAAATAAGGAAGAAGGCACAAATTTTTACAGGAACAGGACTGGCCAGCTCGGTTATCAGTATTTTGATGTATACTCCACAGTGCATTCCTACATCACAATATTGCTATCCAGGCTCCACTAGGCAGCAACGGACAAACTTCAAAACCGAATGTGCGGTTTTAAATCAAACATACACATTATCAAACCATCTCAAGCAAACCTGAATGCTATTCCAAACTTTTCAGGGCAGGACAGGCTTTTACAGACCGGCATCGATCCAACTTACAATGCTGACATGGCTATGTGCTATCTTTTCAGCGTAGGTGTCATCTCTGGTAACTTTACTATCCTACAATGTAACTTTATGACCGTACTATTTAATTATCATATCCACATACGTTACAAGGAACTTGGATCCAGGAGGAGGCCAGATGGGCCTATCATGCGTGCCCTCTATCAACACTGCATTCATACATTCTATCAGGTTTATCTACTTTATTAACTTCAGTACTTTAACCTGGTAGTTTACAGTCATACTGCCGTAAAGAGTGTGTACTTTTGGCCTTTTGGCTAAGTATAAACTCTGATGTGCCGGTGTGATTAATCTTCATCTTTTTTAGATGTCGATGTGTATTGTGTAACCGTCATTCTCTACTCCAGTTCTTAGGGTGAGAAACGTCAGCTGATGATTTGCTGATGATATTTGGGAGAAACATGTGTATGCAGATTATTCGTAATATATATATATATATATATATATATATATATATATATATATATATATATATATATATATATATATATATAATATATATATATATATTCAAATCCAGATGAGGCTACTTCAAGTCGACTAAGGTGAAACTGCAGCATGCGTCAATGACTGTGCAGGTTCGGTCGAGTTGGACTTGCTTCGTGCCTCTGTGTAGAGAGAGAACATGGGGGTGGATAAATTGGGAAATGCTAGAAGAAGAGGGAGTGGGGGATGGTGCAGCTCAGGTTGGACATGGGCTTTGTGGGTTCAGCTGTCTGTTGGTATCTGGTGTAGCAGGTTCAAACCAGTGGGTGAAAAGAATGAGCAAACTTTTAAAATGGAATGGTATTGCTGTCCCTTCAGCACAACATATACAATATATATATATATATATATATATATATATATATATATATATATATATATATATATATATATATATATATATATATATATATATATATATATATATATATATATTTATATATATATATATATATATATATATATATATATATATATATATATATATATATATATATATATATATATATATATATATATATATATATATATATATATATATATATATATATATCAACCTTACCTACTTGGTGTTCCATTTATGTTGAATTTGCTGTTGATTCAAACGAAAAGAAAATGATGTTTCCTCCTGTTGCATGAAAAAACAAACAACTAACCTCAATAAAATAAAAACTTTAAATCAAACTTTGCTCATAAACCTTAACAATTAATGCTTTTGCAATCACTCTGAGATATATACAGTATATATATAGATATATACAGTATATATATATATATATATATATATATATATATATATATATATATATGTTTTCACTTACAACAGTGTGATTTTCCTTTCTTGCTATGTTTTGCTTCACATTTTATTTTTGTCTGGTCAGAAATATCTATGGAATTGTTGTGTCACTGTCCGCTTTATGTCGCGGAATTAGACATTGAAATCGGCCGGCTTTTCAGTTGACTGGCATGCCTTGCAGTGTTTTATCGATGCAAGTAACTCCCAACACGTGCCGTTTATACGCCGCGATACTATGATGGTTCTGTTAATTAAGTCTTCATCTTGGAAGTTTATGATCACAGCCATGCTCCGGTCAGAACAAAGCTCTGCATACTGTTGTGTTTCATCCACGAGTGCCTCGCCCATCAGTGCAACCTCCCTTCCCCCATGATGCGTAAATTAGAAACGGAGCTGCGGCCAAGCAATGAAACGAGTCCCTTTTTTGCCATTAGGCTTGCCAACGGCACCGGGCCGTGACGGAGCGATTTCGGGTTGCTCCCGAAGGATCGCAGCACAGCGGCGCAGAAATTGCATAATGTTTGTGGCGCGCCGCTGCAGGAGGCGAACAAAGGCTTTGGGAAAGCGCCGTGAAGTCTGCCTTCGGCGCGGGCGCTCCCGTTTTTCCCTGACCGTGGCCACTGGGCTGTTATCTGATCTGGATACACACCAGCTGTGCAGGCCAAAATGACATCCGATTATTCACCACAAGACAGAGATGGAAGGCCTCCATGTTTGGAGGTGGACAACAGATTAATGTTCTCTCTCTCGTAACCCACTGCACGGCTGCTGGTCGTGAGGATGTAACCTTGCAGAAGATGATGCTTGTGGAGCAGGCTTTGATTTAGCTCGTGTGCAAAATGAAATGGCCACCTTTTTTTGCTCACCTGATGCACGAAAAGATTTCTGCTCCCAAAGCATGTCATGCAGCTCCAAAGGGGAACTTTGTTGTGTTTTTTGGGGGTTTTTCTTCAAGCTTGGAATCAAAGTTAAAAATAAATACGTTCAAACAAAGCATTCGGAAATGCTTCACCCCGTGCTGTGAGCCAAAAATGGAGGCATGGGTTAGAATGAGTGCAGCAGCACATGGTGTGCGTTGGGTTTGGGTCAAGGAAAATGATGAGAAGAGATAAATTTTTGATTGGAGGGTGAGTATGTGGTACCTGGAGGGTGATGAACCAGATTGTGCAGTAGTGAGTCGAGTGTTAATGGGTAAAAATGTAGATGTAAGCATGCCTCGACGGCCAGAGATCGATGGTCAGGGTGTGACGCCGTGTGGGTGGGGTAAACTTGCAACAGGGTACACAGAATTGCCCAAAGACATTCTGGCCAGTGGGTGTACTGTGCATACGCCTCAGCTCTAGGGATTGTGTTGGGCTGACATCACGCTTGGTCTGTAGGCACGCTCGGGCAGGGGTTTTCACACACCGTGCTCCCACGGCGCTCAACAGATCGGAACGGCAGTCCTTTTGTGAGCGCGTTAAATCTGAAGGCGCTGAATTCCAGCTGGGATGTGTGCGCCTGTACGAGTGAGAAAGAGCCCGCTTTGTTTATCGGCCACCCTTTGGGGCTTGCTGCTAATAGTTGTCGCTCTGATCCCCATTTAATCAGGTTTGCTGGAAAAAGAAATACGGGAAGAAGGGGTGGGGTTGTATGAAGAAAGGTTTTCATTTTTAAAAGTGCCCTAACTGCAAATTGCCCCTAGAAATTGTGTGTGTGTGTGTGTGTGTGTGTGTGTGTGTGTGTGTGTGTGTGTGTGTGTGTGTGTGTGTGTGTGTGTGTGTGTGTGTGTGTGTGTGTGTGTGCACACACATACCACACAGTACACGTATTGATACAATAAAATGCGGTGGAAAGGGTGTGATTTGTAAGTTGCAGCTCATGTATTAAAAACCCATCGTTAATGGGAATCTCTGATTTAAATCAAAACAAGATCCCCCTTTTCAATTATTTTTTAGAAAGTCTTCATGAATATGAAATAGTCATATGCAGTCATCTCTTTACATACATATCTTGACTCCAATGGACCACAAAGGCTTTCTCTTTCTTTCTTTCTTTCTTTTTGTTTTCATGGTGTTTCACGAGCCATATATGTTATTATTTTCAACACTGATATCAGAAGTAGAATATTCCACTGTAAAAATGGGGCGTATATTTATTTATTTTTCTTGTATGCAGGTCCACCACGATGCAGTGGACTCCAGAGCACTCGCAACACCTGCACCAGTGGCAAGCTCAACGCCTCGATGCACCACCTGGTCCATCACTACCATTGCACAAGGCCGATGGGGCCTTCCGAGGGCCTGTACAGCCGTTCCGTTACTCTTGGGCCAATGATAACATCTCAGAGCTTACTGCCTCAAACTTGCTCAAAAAGTACGCAGAAAAGTATGCTGGTGCTGTTGCTGCAGAACCTGGAGTTTCAGATGCAACATTAACACTCACCAATACACAAAAACCTGATGGCATGTCATGGCCAGTGGCCATTGGCACCGATGCAAGCTACACACTTAGCTGCCTACCTGACTTAGGGTGCTCTGGAAAAAGCAGTAATGGCACACAGCTGACATCTGCACACCCACTTGCCGTCAACTCTTCTCTCATGACCAGTGTACTTCCAGGATCCGTCTATCCCGTTCCTGAGAACCGCACCATCTCTGTGCAGCATTCAACGGCTGCAACAACACAAGTCTTTCCGGTTGGGTACAGTAACGGTACGTATGCCCCAGGCTTTGTGGAGACAACGTCTGCAACAGCAATGCCATCTCCCCGACCCTCACCCGCTCGTAGTGCTGGTCTACTGGCAAGTGAGGCACCACCACCTGCATCTGCAGCCATGCTGGCCAGTAGCCAAGCCTACTCATATTCCTCACCTCCTTACGGTCCACAATCAGCAAGCCCGGGCTACAGTCCAGGTGGCCATCCGCTTGCACCACCAGGATATGCCACTCTTTCCTCCGGTTCCATGTCTGCCCCTGCATATAGTTACCATCCAGGCCACGTCTCTCCCACAGGTGCAGGACCCGGTGTACCTAGCTCCCTCAAGAGGAAAGCTTCCTTTATTTCAGAAGATGGAGATGACGATTCAGGCTATGGCAGCTTTGGCTGTAAACAGCAGGCACAAGTTCCTGGAGCTTTTACCAGTCAAATGTACAGGCCATTTGAAGGGTATGAGAGCAGTGATGAGGCGGGGTTTCAGCCTGTGGTTCCACCCGGCCAGCTTGGTGGCTCTGAGCCAGCAGCACGCAAGTTTGGTGGTGAGCCAAACCATGCATTGCATCATCAATCTTCCTCACATGCGCCTGTTAAACAGGGATCAGGGGCTCAAGGCTCGAATGACGACCCTTTCAACAGCAAGTACATTGCACCACCACCTCCACCTCCACCATTGCCAACTGATAGCTCTGAAGACTATCAACCTCCCGGTGTACCCTGGTCTTTGGCACGCACAGATGCATCTGAGAGCACACGATCTTTCAGTCCAGATGCTGTGGATAGCAGCCTTTTGGAGCTGGTCACACGTGAAGTGTTGGACTCCAGCCCACCTGTTCGTTGGGATGACGTCGCTGGCCTTGACCGTGCCAAGGCAGCACTGCGTGACTGTGTACTATGGCCACTACTGCGGCCTGATATGTTTTCCGGCATACAGACTTCATCGCCACCTCGGGCTGTTTTCATGTTTGGACCCCCAGGTTCAGGAAAACGACTGCTTGGGAAATGCTTAACGGGACAAGCAGGTGCAGCATTCCTGCGTGTCGGTGGTGCTTCACTCGCCTCCAAACGACCCACAGAGGCTGAGCGGCTTCTTGATGCCATCTTTGCAGCGGCTGCATGCCATCAACCTGCTGTTATTTTCATGGATGGAATTGAAGCTGTGTTGCCACAGTGTTCCGAAGGAGGTGATGCCACCCATCTTGCCACACGTCTAATGCTGCATCTCGATCGCATCCGCCTCACTGCTCTCACCTCCAAAGTTTACCGAGTCGTCTTTGTTGCCACCTCCACACGACCGCGAGATGTTGATGAGGGGGCGCTGAGGTATTTTGCTCGAAACATCTATGTACCAGCACCAGATGGCCCTGCTCGGCACCAGATTCTCCTTCGTTTTCTGGCTCGGCGGGGCTATTCACTTGGCTCTGATGAGATGGCACTGCTGCTGAGCCGGACAGACGGATTTTCAGGTGCGGACTTGGCAAGCATTTGCTACAAGGCTTTCACACAAAGCTCAAGTGGCCAGGGGGGCAGCAGAGCTGGTGGTCGGACTCCTGAGGCACAGATTGTTTACGCAGACTTCGACCGAGCGCTTCGCTCAGTACGAGCGAGCACAAGCCCCAAAGATCTCGAGACGTACGTCGAGTTTGACAAGCGATATGGTGGTGGGCAGCCCTGATGATATGCCAATCAATTTTTTTTTGTTGTTGTACCTTTATTTTAATGCCTTTTTCGTTTTCTTTTTTTTTTTGCTCTTCATTTTCCTGCCTATCCCTTTCCCCTACCGGCATTATATCCCCTCTGCCTTCTCAGCGTTAATTGTGTCTCAGGGCTTTCAACAGTTTATCTTTGTGTGGCCGTTACAGGTATTTGCTTGGGTTTTCATGTCGATTTCAGCAACGTGCAAGATTCTTACACTGGAGATTTTGAGCAGGAACATAGCACAGACACTTGGCCTTGGGCTGCAATTAGAACAGTTCACCATAACTTTAGATTTCATCATGAGTGAGAGCGATGGAAAGAAGCACATGTCATCATTCAGAATCATCGGTTCTGGAGAGGAATGTCTTTAATCAAATATTGTTTTCTTTTATATTTACTTTTAACAAGCAGCGAATTAACATTATAAACTGTAGCTGTGTCATAACAGCTGAACAAGTGTAATGCAGGATAAATGAGGCTTTTTTTTTCTTCTTTACTTTGCGACCATCAAAATACCTCATTGCAATGTTGTGAATTGCCTCGACTGGTTTGTTGCAGTCTGTTCTGCAGCAGCAGTGTGAAGCTTTCAAACATCATTAGGCATCATTGGATAGAGGGCCACGCAGTTGTTGTGGCTTTTGTGGTAACATGGTCTGTGAGTGTTCTGAGTGAGCTTGGAACCATCAAGGGGGGGGGGGGTGGGGGGAGGCGTATGTGTGTACCGCTGAGTACTGAGCCATCGTAACAGATGTGCTCTGTCTGATAGCTGTTGCTGCTGCGGGGGTCATCTGTTTATTACATATGTGCAAAGTAGGGGGAGGAGGTAGGACAAAAATGAAATTGAGAGAAGGAAGAGAAGGGGTTTATGTGAGAGAAGGAGGGTTGGGGAGGGTTGGGTACTGTGGAAGGAGTGGGAGCAGAGAATGGCAAAGGTGACTTTCAGGTGATAGAGAGGGAAGAAGCGTGTATTGGGCACACTTTGGAGGAAAGGGTATTGGGGGGTGTGGGGGAGGGGGACAATTTTTTTCCATTTTTTGTATGCATTAAATAGATGGCTCCCAGTCTAAAGACTCATTCAAAATATTGGGTATGGTATTCCAAAGTAAATATTCCTGAGAGCTGGGAAAGCATTTTCCTGGGAAAGCCATGGAATGCAACCACAACAACAAAAACCCACTACGATTCTCTCTCTCTCTCTATCGAGTGCATCCTGTGGCTGCTGGTTGCATCATTGGTTGGGACGCGGCTGTGCCGCTGATGCAGTGTCCCCCTTACCAGTGCACTGGCACTCATTTTTCCGACCTCGATGGATGATGGGCTGAGTCAACCTCCTGGTGTATATTAATGCAGCGGCCAACGGGGCTTGAACTCAGGACCCTAGGATCCCAAGATCCCAAGCCGCCACCCAAACCTCTAAGCCAACACCAGGCGCTCCCACTACGATTGAACCATGTCTTTTTAATCAGGCCTTTTAAATGGGACTAATAACTAATTTAGTCCTTTTCTTCTTTTTTTTCTTTTTTTGCTTTAATTTCCTTCTTTCTTAATTTACCAACGGAGGTGTTTTCTTTCTTTCGTTTTTTTTTTGTTTTTGTGGTTAATCCAGACACTTGGTCTCATTTTTAGTTTGGTGCCATAGATCTGGAAATCTTCCTTTTCCTTTGTGCTTGTGTTTGCATTCGCTGCATTCTTCACGGACAGCATCCTCGGAAGCCTCATTTTACCATCACTCTTTCCAGCAGCGTGAGTTCATTCATACAATTCATACCTCAGAGTGAATGTTTTCAAAAGGCACTATGTATAAAGCCCACATTTATTTCACAACACGTTAACCTCATTACTTGAAGCCAAGTGGGAAGAACAGAAGTGACACTGAATGTACTGAGCAGGATGTGATTTCTGTGTTCTCCAAGCTTTAACTGTGACCTTGTGTTTGGTGTTCATGGTTCATGGTGTTACCACGGTGTGATTGCATTTTGTTTACGTTAGTCTCGTTGTGGCGAGCCAGCTACAGTGGTCTCGCATATATTTTCCAGCCCTGAGCGGTTGTACATGATTGACAGTCAATGTGGATTGTTAACGCTGGATCGAGTGCCCGTTTGGAAAGGCCTATATCATGGTGCTCGTGTGATAAGCTGTGAGTCATCCTCTGCTTGCTTATACCAAAAGTCTGTACTATATCATTGAGCATCAGCAGCCATCGAGGTGCGTGTCACAAGGCAAAAGGTCAGAGCTCGGCATGCCGACGGTATGCATTGCTTAACATGTTGATTTTGGTCAAGGCAGGAAAAAAAAATCAATTCGAAAGTTCTTCTCCACCGGCAGACTTGTTTGGCGGACTGTATAGGGCAAACCTGCATTCCGTGGCTGCTTGTTAAAGCTTGTTTTATATATTGATGTTTATCGTAACATAATCACCTGCGGTTGATACACTGAAGGTAACCGATGCCTGTAGTCACTTGGCAATATTTTACAAGAGATAATACTGACGAGGCAGCTTGGCACGGCAGTACGTATTTTTACATCGAACACAAATCGTCAAACGTTTTGTGGAACCAAAAATGTAAAAGGGCCGGTTAAAGAAAGTGCTTTTGAAAATTCCATTCCAGGCATATTAAACCTCACCAAAAGAAAGCTCTGTACACAAATACAAAAGTCTCTTTTAGGAACCTCTCACAATCCTGTGACCACAATGCCAGGCGAGACAAAGGCAGCTTTCAGCTCGTCTTCCCGTCGGCCGCCTCGTTTCCAACGCTCGCAGAATGCCGAGAAACGGGTCGCGATGGAACATCTGTGATCCTCACTGCACGTTCGAAGAGCGCCAAAGTAAATTGTGCCATTGTTTCATGGCGACAGGAGGTGGGCCATTGGGCAGGACCAGCGCTGTATCGCATCGTGGGCAATAAATATGATTTATTGTGGGAAGAGTGGTTACGGTGGGCAGCAGGGCCGAATGTACGCCTCACAAAGCCAAATCTGTTAAGCAAGTGCGAAGGCGCCCGGGGTTCGTGTGTTCACCGGCACTTATGAGGCCAGGGATTTCCCGTCCCAGCAGCTCCGCTTTAAACAAAGCCAGACCTGTTCTGGTTGTGGTTTTCATCTCGACTCCAAAACTCCAAGTCCTGGAAAGTCTCACTGCTTCAAGCTCCCCGACGTAGTAATAAAAAGCATTTGAATGTTGATTCAGCACTTTTTGAAGCCTCCACTGAATAGTACTGAGAAATACACGTGCGAAAGTGATCCGTCTCTTCAAGTGGAAACCCGTCAGAGATAGTTTCTGTGTGTCATTTGGAAGATCGACGAAATGTTGTGACATGTACTGTAGGCTGTCATTCGGTAGGGACCGTCATCCGTTGCGTCAGGAGTTTGGCCGGTATCAAGAACCTGCCAAGAAATTCCAGCTTTACCCGTCGGGAAGAGGAGGAGGAGGTGGAAGGGGGAAATCCGCATCTCGGGATTTATTTTTTATTTTTTTTATATATGCAAGATCACCAATTGTTCAACACAAGGCATGATGTTTAAGGATAGGACGTAGATGGTAGCTTTAAGGACAGTATGGTGGGTGTTTAATCTGTGCAAGATTTTCTTTTTTTTTTTCTAAGCCAAAGTAGAAACAAAAAAATGTAAAATAATCCGTCACGAAAAGATTTGTCCATAACGGTAACTTTTTAATAGGGTTTGAAAATATTGTACATGGTTAGCCAAGTATATTGTATGGACACTCGTTTCAAAAGATGTGAATGCCAATTTCAGTTTATCCCAACGGCATTTCTCACCAGCTGTTCAAAAGGGAAATGGAGTTGGTGGCCGAGTCCCCTAATGAGAAAGCAGTCTTTCTCCGACTCGTGTGAGCTCAGGCATTTTGCTCTTTCGGCCTGCTGCAGGCTGTTCAAGCTTCGACCAACTCTACCTCAATACGATGCTTTGTACATTGTAGCTGATATTTATTTCACGTTATTCAATGTCTATCTTTTAGTACAGTGTATATTTTAGCAAAAAAAAAAAAACAGAATCTACCTCAGAATGCCTTTTAAATAAAATAAATAAAATAGAAACAGTATTACAGAGGAAATATAATTGTTTTCTTTTTCTGATCTGAACTACTGTAGCGTTCCACCGCGTCACATGTTGCATCTTTCGGCATGGCGACTTCAGCAATGGATCCATTGTTGCTGTTTTGGAGCTGAGGTTTACCACAGGTGATAGATTTAATGCAGCAAACATCTATGGTTGGGGGGGGGGGGGGCAATCGAGTACGCCATGAAGAATAATTGCACTTAAGTTTTAGATAAAGGTGTGTTCCGCAAAAAGAATATTGCTCTTTCAAACAAAATGTACACATTCTGTTTCTGACCAATTTCGGGCCTGATCAGAATGCACGTTGTAATAGCACTTAGTTTCGCTAATGCGTGGTGACCTCTATTTCCAAAATAGATCACAGCACTCGTGTTCCATTGCCTTTTGCTTAGTTTGCGATGCCTTTGTTTTCAGCATCTTACAGTGTCAACGTATCTGATGCATTCTGTAGACTCATCACCATCAAAGTACTTATCACATCACCACCGCCACCACCACCATCACCACCACCACAAATGACAACTTGTAATGGGTAGAATCACTCGACCCATATACTAACTTGTGACGACCATTTTCTGATTGTGTTCATACTGTTATTAAATTTGAGTTGATTACAACATGTACAGTACTTTATTGTTTCATTGTTGAATGTTAATAAAGACAACAGAACCAATCATTTATCCAATCTTGATTTGTGTGTTTCCGGTTCCAAAATGCTCAAAACTTCTGTCAATTTGCAGATTTTAGACGCAGATGACAGCACAGGTCTCATTGTGAGAATGTTTAACGGCCTTTTTGCTTTTATTATATGAGAAACATCCGTTCCCTTACAGGGCCCACCAGAGTAGGTCATGATATTATTTTTATTATTATTAAGCCTCCACCGATAGGATAGGGGAAGGCTTATTGCTGTTGTAAGGTTTGTTTCTACAATTAGTGCCCCAAATTTTTAATGATACCACACAGTGTCTTAGACCCCCTAGGAGTACTAAAGCACCATTTAGAAAATTATTATTGTTATTCATATTTAGCTCACCTGGAACGTAGTTCTGGGGAGCTTATGGGATGGCACGTCGTCCATCCGTCCGTCCGTCCACAAATATTGTCATCGTCTTCTCTGAAACTACACATGCGATTTTGATGAAACTTTACCACAATGTTCATCACGGTATGTGTCCAAAAGTTTAACGACATTAAAAAATATCGGCCCGAAGGGAGTTGCCCACCAAAATAGCTATTTAGTTTCTTCTCAGAAATTACACATGCAATTCTGATGAAACTTGACCACAACCTTTATCACCCATGATGTACGAAAATTTATTCGTGGCATTTGAAGAATCGGGGCGAAATGGGGTGCAAAGTGGGTTGACCCCAAAATATGTTTTTGCTTTCTTCTCTGAAACTACACACACAATTCCGATGAAACTTCACCACAACCTTCATCACCCGTGATGTACCAAAGTTTGTTCACGGCATTTAAAAAAAAAAATCTAAAGGTATTTACTTTGTTTACCGTTACGTATTTTGTGAGTCATCCATGCCTACTAAGTGGGTCCCTGGTTATCTTATCCAGCCACTACCAGGTGAGCGACCACAGGTATTGCCCCTATGTTTAAGGTAATTTCTTCATTATAGACATTTTAACATTTCACCATAACTTTACTAAGGTTTGTGTGATCAGAACGAAACTTCCCTCTCTCGATAGCCTCGATAAAAGTACATTTACGAATAATTTAAATCATACCCCTCTTGGTTAAATGTGAAGGTCTTTCACCACTGGGAATACTAAACCACCATTTTGGTTTTTCTCACTTTTTTTTCTGCCAATGTATGAGGACTTTCAGGATGAAATTTTGCATCAGTAATGGAAATAAAAACTATACAGAGTTGACATTGTATTTGACATAATTTTTAAGGTCCTGACCCAATTTGACATTTTTTTCATTTTTCATGAAAACTCGACTAATGTCTGTCCAATCGGAACGAAATTGCTCTCTATAGATGATTGAGAGCAAGGTGCGTTTATGCTTCTTTTACAGCTTACTGCTCCAGGTTAAAGTTCAAGGTCTTAGACTCCTAGGAGTACGAAACCACCATTTAGGTTTTTCTCCTCTTTTTTTTTTTGCCAATGTATCTGTATCTCGGATCCGTCTAGGACTTTCGGAATGAAATTTTGCATCAATTATGGAATTAAAATGTACATGGGGTTGACATAATTTTATTTGACCTAATTTTTGAGGTCATGACCCAATTAGATGTTTTTTTTGCATTTTTCACCATAACTCGATTAAGGTTTGTCCGATCGGAACAAAATTGCTCTCTCAATGTAGCCTAGATAGAGCAAGGTGCATTTACGATTAATTTTCATCACACCCTTCTGAGTTAAAGGTCAAGGTCAAATGACAGTCTGAACCCCCCCTCCCCCACCTGTGTTTTTTTGTCATTGCTCAATTTTGTCTGTGAAATTTCCAAGACCACTTTGGCCTTCCAATATGTTCTTGCATCATAATAGTGTACCTGCACTGAAGTTGTGCACCTGATATTTGATTTGAGTCTCTGACCTACTTTTTTTTAGATTGTCGCCTAATTAATAAAAAAACACCTTTTTGATAATAACTTGAATAATTTTCCTCCGATTTTTATGATGTTGAATTTCATGGATAGATTGTAGATGGGGACACATTTTCTTACTTTACACTCCATCTCTAAATGTTGAAGGTCAAGGTCATATTGCGGTCCAAACAACATGTACAATCATGGGTCAAGGGTAAATCGCAGGTGATCACCAAGGGTATGCCAGGGGAGGCTTACCCTTGACGATCACTTCGTGATCACAGATATCTAGTTGCCAATTATTATTATTATTATTGTTAATATTATTATTTTATAATAATGGTCATATTATTGTGATGCTATTATCAGTATTAGCTCGACCCTGCGCAGCAAGAGACGGGGTTTAGCAATAGCTTGGGTGTGTGTCTGTCTATCCAGGCCATAATTTTATTACCATTTGAGCTTTTGTCATCAAATTTTCAAGAAACCGTTATTATGAAAATATGTAGAAGAATAATGAATAATTTGGTCAAAAGGGCAAAGTCATTGTAACTATAAAATAGCCCTTATTGGCCTAGCTGCGCTGCGATGCACAAGACAACCATTTTTTTTTAATTTCTTCTCTGTTTATTTATCTACCATTTGAGCCTTAGTGTGTCTGTCCAGAGCATAACTCTTACCATTTGAGCTTTGGCATCAAATTTTCAGCAAACTTTTATCATGAGAAGATGGAGAACACTAATTAATAAAATTAACCTTTTTTCCTATTTTTTAAAGTTGTTTTTGTTTAAGTTTAGTTCAGAGTACAAAGTGGATGTGGACAGGCTTTGCATTTTGGGATGCTTTCTAGTTGTTATTTTTGTTATTGGAAACAGCCTTGGATATACACCACAATAAAGTGGAACGACGCTCAGGCTGCTATCTACTGAAAAAGCCTAAACATGGCATTCTTCCAAGGTGGAAACAGGCAGTAAAACATGGAAATTTCTATGGATTATTTGCAGTCGAGTCCAAAGCAACATCGGCTAAGTGAGTGTGAAAATAAGGTGAAGGCCTCTTACACGTAATACAGTTATGGTCCCTGAAGCACCACTCGTTATACCCTCTCCCACCACCTGGAGCGGCGCTACAGGTACACATTGATGTGCAGAATTTATATCGGCCCCAGCTTCGGAATCCCCCTGAAGGTGGGGGCAAGCAGGCCAAGTAACTACAACCTTTGTCTTATGACGCTTAGTCCCTTTGGCAAGTTTGGTTGACATTGGATAAAGAACGACCGTATGCATCAGCCAAAAGTGGACAGACAGACACCAAACTGCGTATTTTAGTATGATCACATAACGAAGGTAGTAATTTTGTACACGAATGAATGTATCTTGGATAAATGGACTCAGTCATCATAGGTATGCTGTCACACATTTGCATAAATGGATCATGATCCATGAAAAAATATAGAGATTATCCCAACCCCACAAAAAAACAAGTTTCAGTCGAACTTTCAAGACCGAATACAAATCAAAGTATTGACATTATTTCTCACAAACTTTATTTTGCTTTCAAAATAATTCCTTGCAATAACACTGTTATGAGTACTTTTTCTACTTCCAAATCACAAGCGGGATGCTATTCTGGGACTTCCTTAAATGCACTCATAAATGCGGTATTGGGCTCCATGGAGTTTAACCAAATAACTTAATCATAATCGAGGTTTCACTTCCACAATGACAAGCCTCATCCCTGACCTCTCCCACCCTCCACCCCCTCCCCCTCCAGCCACTCTCCCCACACCTACTTTCGGAAACAAATATTAGTTGCTGCCAGTTATATAAATATGGCGATGGAGCAGCAAAGTGAGTGACAGTTCCTCCTTGGCTTCCAGCCCAGCTTGTAAAGTGGGTGTTGTACCAAAGTGGTATTGTTGTGATGGATGAAAAAAAGAGAATCACCCCAGAGAGAATTGTGCCACTTTTCCAACATCTTCATAGGACTTTACATGGCGTGCAGGAATCGTACTAAAGCTAATTCAAATGATGAAACAGATGGGCGTTCAGATGTTCGTGTTAGTATAAAGGGAGCTTGGAAGTATATAAAACTCCAGGTCTGCATAGTTTGCACCTGAGGACACTGAAGAAACGTGAGAAATGTATTTGTAGAATGCTCAGAGATATATTTAATTGCTCAATTATGTCAGGAGAGATACAAGTGGATTGAAAAATTAATGTACCATTATTAAAAAGAGGGCCAAGGGAAGTAACAGAGGATTACAGGCCAATCAATTCATCTTCAATAGCAGGAAAAACTTGAAAGTATATTTCATGGCTTCATAAAGCGACATTCAGAAAGATTAATAGGATGAAGGATTGTTATGGGTTCAAGAGGGTTGGAATGATAGCTTAGAAGTCAAAGGAAACACAAAATGCAGTTGGTACAGTGGAAGCATTCAGACTCACCTCCACCAAAGGAATTTTGTGTACAGGCATGAGCCGAGAAGATGATGGTGGTCATCTCTTTGGGATGCTCATGACATTGTTACAAAAGAGACAACTATTACCGGTAACAGTTACTTTGCGGTGTCGGGGAAAACAGCTTCTGTCAGCTATGCAGAAGAAACATCTGGAACTTGGACAGTCAATGTTTTATTTCCATAACACCAGGGGGTTGACTCAGCCTGTCATCCTTCCGAGGTCGGCGAAATGAGTACCAGTTCCAGTGTGTGTACTGGTAGAGAGGCACTGCATCAGCGACACAGTCACGCTTCAAAAAATGATAGCTACCCCGGCAGCTAAGCTGCCATACGACCACCACCACCACTTCCATAACAACAATGCCTCCTCTCCCCACAAACTGCTCAATGGTGTGAAAAAGATGATAAAGAGGAACCTCCTGTATAAACATAAAAGTCCTAAAAACGACATACACTTGAAGAAAGCTTTGCTAAAGTTTTTCCCCTTTAGAGATTTAGTCGTTTCCTATTTAGGTTCCAGCCAGGATCACATACTTTCCCAGGAAGTGTGTTTTCTGATGGCATTAGAAGGCAAGTTATTTGGTTTTGAACTGTTTCAAAAAGGGGGAAAATATTTTGACTCCATCTCATAAAGACAATTTTGAGCAATTCTTTGCCAGTTTCAAAGTAGAGTATATTCATTGTTATTTTTGGCATTCTTATGCTATATATTTCATTTCTAAACTCAATTTTCAACTTTTGAATCACATAAAAATAATGCAATGAGAGAGTGTGTTGGTACTCTCTTTGAAGGGACGGCACAGAAAAAAATGTTGGTTCTATCCGTTACATACAAAACTAAAGTTTGAGTATCTTCTCTAAAAAGTTGCTAAGGCGACATATGAGAGCCTACCTGGTCTGGTAAGCTGATTGCCTCAGCTGGGATTACTTTTCAGTACTCCAGACCATGGCAAAAGTCAAAAAAAGAAACAAACCGAGATTGGTCAAAACCAGCAAATCTTCTCGTTCATAATAATAATAACAAGAAAAAGAGCAATCAGAGATTGCAGACACTCGTCAGGACTTCTTTTGTGTGGTGTATTTTGTGTGGTGTTTGTGTCCTGGTGTGTTACATAATTATTAAGAGACATAATTTGAACTGCCCTTTATAACTGGTGGCAGTGATGACCGGGTACCAAGCCGTCCCACTTTGATGCAACCCCACTTTGATGGGACACCTGACCTTGATCCATGACATTTTAAAATTATTATTCATTATTCAATTGAATTTATAATGGGATTAAAATAAATCTCAGGACTCAAAAGTCCTGCATTGGAGTAATCAGAAGGAACCAGAACAAGCAAAAATGAAGTCATCAGGAGGAACCTGGATAGGATTCACATTTCAGCTGCGACTCCTCTTCCCTCAAACACATCCAGGGACAGCCAAGTGCGCCTTATGAAAAAAAGTAAATCAATAATAATAAACAAACTCACATCAAAAAATTAAATAATGCTGGCTGTCAGACCATACGTCCAATCACGTTGAATTTTAAAACTTGTATTCCACGTCATTACTACATCATAATTGTGAAGTTTTACATCGATTGATTAAGCAGTTCCAGAGAAAACATTATTTAATATTATACTTCAATCCAATATGGCTGCCAAACCATGTGACCTATCAATTATTCCTGAACAAACTTCTACACCCAATGCTTGGCAACCATTTGTGTGAAGTTTCCCGTCAATCTGTTCAGTGGTTCTGGAGAAAAATATTTTTACCTTCGCATTCTGCGAAAGGTTATGTATTGGTCGCTGTGTATTTATTTATTTATTTATTTGTGAATATGTGTGTGTGTGTGTTTGTTTGTTATTCGCATAACTCAGAAAGTATTAAACCAAATCGCTTGAAATTTGGTGGGATGATGGGTTATTATCCAAGGAACATTTGATTAGATTTTGGGAGCGATCGGGTCAAAGGTCAAGGTCAAGGTCACGGAAAGGTCAAATTTGTATTTTTACCATAGCATGGTCAATTTTGATCTAATTGGCATGCAACCAATGCCAAAATGTTCAGAATTCATTGCCCAATCTTGTGATGGGCGACATGACACAATTACGTCATTACCCTTGTTAGCGGTTGGGGGTCAAAGGTCAGTGGGGTCACGACCTTTCAAAATATGCGGTTTTTGTCATAACACGGTCAAATCAAAACCGATTTGCATGAAACCAACACCAAAATGTTCACTGTTCTGTTCCCCCCACTCTCATGCCAAGAACAAAAAAGTAGCGGAGGCAAAGGTATGCGCTCTACCGAGTGCCTATTCTAGTTTACAGGTTTTAGGGTAAATCCAATATAGCTGCCAAACCATGGGGCCGATGACATCATATGTGTGAACGTTTTGTTCCACATGGATAGGCTGTCATATGTATAAAGTTTCACCTTGTTCCTTGTTCAGCCAATTCAAAGAAGATTTTTGAAGAATTTTTTTGTTTAAACAACATGACTTCTGAATCACGTGACCGATGACGTCATCAATTTTTTTTTTCTGTGAACCATTTTATCCCTGAGATGACCCTCAAAAATTTTCGCACTGATCAGATGTAGCGTTGCACATATGCAATTATGACTTCATAATGAAGGCACCTATGACGTCATAAAAATCGCACTTATTCCTCATGAAGAGTACTTGCCGTGTGCCAAGTTTCAAATTTTTCCCTTGGTGCGGTTTCAGAGATCGAGGTAAAAAAAAATTTTTCTGATTTTTTTCAACATGGTTGCCACACCACGTGATCTATGATGTCCTAATTATGATTAAAACATTCTAAATGAGTAGTAGCACCGATGGTGAAAATTTGGTCTCAATACGCCAAGCGATTGTTGGAGAAATACACTAAAGTTCTGTGTGGCCAAAGACAGATAAACAAACTGACCCAAATGCAATTCCTTCTCCTTCGGCGAAGGTAATAATCTTCAGATGGCGTATTTCTGAGCTGCCTCTCTCAATGGTAATGACTGGTACCATCCGACAGAGTTTTACTTTGTGCAGCATCCTTTTCAATCAGCCATGATGCGAGCGGGGCAGCCAGACACATTTGCCCTCGGACCAATATATATGGGTGTGGTTAATGGTGGAATATCAGGAAGTGAAAGTCGTTGACAGAAAGTACATACTATTTGGGATGTTTGATCATATATAAAGTATTAAAGTACCATTACAATATGAGCATGCTGATAAAGTTTGTACTGCAACATTTGTAACTCAGACGTGGAACATCTTTAGCGAAGAAGGAAAGGACACCTGAAAATAGGAAAGGAAAGGACACCTTCCCACGCAAGTTTAAAATAATAAATGTGAGTGTGTCAGTGTGTGTCTCCTCCATAACTCCAAAACCATGAAACCTTGTAGCCTGAAACTTTGCCTGCACACTCAGGGAACTCCAAGGGAGTGCATGAGTGAAAATGGGTGTTTGGGTTCATTATCATACTCATTTTGAAGATAACTCATGGCCTTATTTAATTATATCATTTATCAGGCACATCCTCGGCCACCTTGCTCTATCTCCATGGGGTCTTAAGGCGCATCCTGCGTTACCTCGCTGGGGTCTTAATTCGCCATTTTGTTCGGCCTACTCAACAATGCCTTGAGTTGGAACAGGCCGCAATGGTTTATCGAAGATAAAGCACTCAAAATGCTTTTTGTCACTTTCCTCACTCATATCATCAAATACCTCATCTACGTACCGATGAATCGTTGTGTACATCGCTTTTGTAAGTGCTATAGTTTTAAAATCAGGAGCTTGGAGCGATTTCGTTCATTGTATGATGAGATTTTCCATGATCTGCTCTCATTGACTAATTAAAGTGTTTCATCAAAATATAATTTCAGTATATAGGATCATATCAAATGGACTAAATTACACAAAATCTGGAGTGAAATCTGAAAATATTAAGAAATTGGCGATGTTTAGTTTTTTGCGAGTTTGCGTAGTTTTGCGATGTTTAGTTTTGATTGGTAATGGTAGGTACCTTTACCAATCAGTTTGCTATCAGTTGCCAAGCCAGCGGTTCCTTATCAACCATTCAATTGGACTGTTGCTTGGGTGCTTAAGCCACTTGCCAATCACCCTACAGTCGATAGCGGTACAGTTCATGTCCCGATTGGGATGTGCAGTCGACAGTTGCTACAAGGTTGAGGTATGTTTGGGTAGATTTCGATCTGTAAAGGGACTTTCTGCGGGTGTGTGTGCATGCCTGCATGCTTTGTTATGGGCACTGTGGTGGCAAAGTTTCATCCTGTATCTTATGATGAAGATTGGTGGTGGAGGTTAGTAGAAGATAAATGGGGTTTCTGGGATGCCCATTCAAATGAATGGGGGAAAAGGGAAAAACTTTCAGACCCAAGCCCAAAAGCTCAAAATAGGAGACTCATTTTCTCCCCACTTATTCCCTTCCCTTCCATACAAGCAAATGTAAAATCGAGACTCATTTTCTCCCCATCTATCCTCTTCCCTCCCATACAAGCAAACGTAAAATTGAGACTGATTTTCTCCCCACCTATCCCCATCCCTCCCATACAAGCAAATGTAAAATTGAGACTATGAAATATTGAGACACTGAAGCACTTCTTCCCTTTCATATTTTCATTCCACTCAAAGAGCGAACCAACAAATATTTGTCCATGTTCTACTTTAGGGAATAACTTAATTTGCTTATAACATTCATTTCCATCGAGTATATTCACATAGAATAACTTGGAACGTTGTTCTTGGTTTAAGCGTCTTTGATGTGCAGAAATGAAATGATAAACTTCTCTTAATGCTCTTGTTTGACCATCTCCTGAGCCACATATCATTTTGAGATTGTCGTAAATTGTTTTTCCATTGTTCAATTGATGACTATCAAAGTTTTGAGTCCATTCAAGGATATTAATTTTTTTTCTTTACATCCTCCAACTTATTTGTAATTAAATTTATCCGCTTATTTGTTTTATCTACTTTTACCCCGGTTATTTCTTCAATAAGACTTATTTGATATTTTTCACATTCTTTATGTTTCCCATTTATATACCAAGGCTGATTATATCTCCATTCTTTGGTTTGGTTATTGCTTGGTTCTATCATATATAAATCAGTTAATTGATGGCAGTAGCCTGTTAAAATTCCCAACCCAATATCTTAACACTTATACTTATAACTAGAAAGGAGACTATTGATTCCATTCTATAAAATGTATATTTAATCATCAAAAGCTCCTAATGCTTTCTTGTTTATCTCTTCTGCATATAATGGATGTTTATAACTTCTTATTGTATTCATTTTTCTGTACTCTTCCTTCTTTAAGGTTAAACAGTTGTAATAATGTTTAAAGTTTATTGTTTCCTTGATTATATTTTTCTTTATTCCCTTTAGCTTCTTATCACACCTTTCAATGTTATTATCATCAATATACGCGAAAGCATAAGACTTTGATCTCCATCCTATAAATTCACTCATGACCTTCCCAACCAATTAATCTTTAAACTTACCAATAACCTTTCTATTCTTTGATGAAAACAACACATCACCTCACTTATAATTACTTGTATCATATATATATATATATATATATATATATATATATATATATATATATACATACATATATGTATATCAATATTATCAATCATATCCTCATATACATCACTTGTCTTAATTTGAAATACTAGTACGTGCCCGTAAAAAAAAAAAAGAATAAATAAATATTCCAACTGCGAGCAAGAAACAACAACCACACAGGCCGTTTCTTCGCTCTCGCGTGCCCATATGTGCGTGGCGCGGAAGTTCGCATATCACAGTTACGATGATTCCCAATTTACGTTTTAATGGCCAATTATTCAATTAGCGCCAACGTATTTTACCTTTTCGCAATGTCGTCACAAGGAAAAACAAAAAGAGAAGAGAAGAGAGAAAAATAATTTACTTCCTGGTTCGGAGCATACCAGCACTCTGATGCTACCAAAATTTATGCACCGTCTAATATGAAAACGATCATAACTTGGGGCATTGTGTTTATGTATAAATAAGAAATACAAATCGAGAATCAAAAGAAAGAAATCGAGAAATTATTAGAATACACGAAGTCATCACTCTCCGGAAGCCCGTACGTTGTAACCTGTAATGGGGAACGTGGCTGAGCTTCCCTTCCCCATCGGCCACGCCCACGCAATAACGTGTCTTGTCATTGGTTTGGTTAATAAATGGCCATAACTTGGGAAGCACTTGTCCGATTAATATCAAACCTTGAAAAGGCACATCCTCAGGTCCCCAGCAATATATCTGGCAAGTTTCAATTAGATCGGACCAGTGGTTGTCGAGAAACAGCGGTCACAGACACACACACACACACACACACACACACACACACACACACACACACACACACACACACACACACACACACACACACACACACACACACACACACACACACACACACACACACACACACACACACACAGATTGCTGGAATTATAGATAGATAAAACTATCTGTATACATATATAACAATGACACATTATCCTTATACTTTGATTTTAAATAGGTTTATCCATTTCAATACTCTCGTTTTTCAATTGAATAGCATAAAAGTTCTCTGAAAACACCTCCGTTCACTCAAAACTTGGTCTATTAATGAACTTTGAAGCCTGTTTCCAAGATCTAGCAAGTCTTATGTTTTGTCGATTCCTAACATTTTCCATAGCCTTTCCAAATACAGCATTTTTCACTAATTTATAAAAGTCCTTCTCAAAATCTGTTTTTGCTTCTGTTCTCCTTTTTGTATTAAAATCAATATACTTCTTTAACCAATGACTTTGTTTAAATTTCAAAATCTTGTGAAATTTCCTCACTCTCAACCCAGCAGATAAATATTGTCTCAAGTTCCTTTGATGCAAAACATAACTTTGTTTATCATTTAATGTAGTAAGTAGTTTTTCTCGAGGTTTACCTTTTGTATTAAATGACTGTTGGTATTCACGAAACCATTCTTTTCTTGGACTTTCTTTATCAGGGGCATAAGGTAGGTCTTTATGTTTGTTATGAAGTTCGTCTGGATATTTTAAATCAACCTCAAAATAATATCCAACTTCAGCTTCATCCAATTCTTTTTGAGAGGAGACAACAATGTCTTGTAAAACTTTTTCATTATATTTTTCTTTAACCCATTTAAGTTTTCCAGAAGGTAAAGATTGAGACATATAATAGTCCACCCATACAAATTGTTAGCATCATAATACATCAGGTAAGAGTTGTCCTCATTCTTATTATAATCAGGAAGATATTTGTTATTTCCTTTAGCATATCTCTTGGAACATACTTGAGATATTCCTCCTCTTTTAGCCTTCTCTATCATTGAAAGCATATCGAAATCACTGATTAATTCCAATTTCTGTTTTGTCATTTTTAACATAGCACTCAAGCCAAACCCGGGGCTGTGTAATAGTGAGCGGGGTCTCATCTAATAATTTTTATTATGACAGACTGTTCTAAAAGTTTCAAACACATCAGCCAATAACAATACATCAGTTTTAAGATACAAATCATGATATTCTCCACGATTCTTTATATTAAACTTCACCCAAACCTTTTTAGCTTGTGTATAATCTCTATCGGAAATATGAGTTTTATTTAACTTTCCATAGAAACGTTCCCTTGAAGAAAGTTTTGTTTCTTTAAACTTCTCAAATGAATCCATATAGTCACATGCATATATTCCCTTTTGTGATAAGAGATCAATCTCTTCTTGATTTGAGAAATGTGATTTAAGATTCGGTAAATTTTTTAATATTTGATGCAAAGTTAGAAAATGGACTTGCCATAAACTTGTATGTGTCAAGAAATCTGATGTGGGTTATGGGGAATGTATGAATATTTTTGTGAATGAGATGTATTTTTGATCTGTGTTAGAAATGGCAGATATATCTCCAGATGTCTTTGAAAGTTCATTTAAAAATAGATGTGTGTCATAGTGAGCATTGTTGTGAAGAAAGACAGGAATAAAGTTTGGAGGCTTGTAATTAAGATTACAACAGGAATGAGCTGGACCTCTATATTTTCCAGTAAGATGACAATGATCCCTAACTTTGACCTCTCCCTCAATTTTCTCCTCACAAATATGACAGATACTGTTCTTTCTAAATTCCTTTTTCTCTCCCTTTGTTAATGACATTGGTTTATAGGTTTTCACCATTATTTCTCTTAGTCTTATACAGTATTTTTCCAATCGTCTAACAAACTCCTCTGAGGCATCTTCTCCTCTATAAAGTTCTAACTTGTATTCATCACCAATAGATGATTTGATATAATAACACAAGCCACAAGGAGTATGTTTTTGATATTTATTTGTGTATGATTTATTTGGATTTGGAGAAACAGTATCTATCTTTTCAAGGATACTTTCAAAATCAGCACATATCACAAACGGATGTTTTATAGATTTGTTAAAATCTTTGAATGATATGTTTGAACTTGCTTTTAGTAAATTGATTACGGTTGATTTATGATTACTACAATATTTTGAATGTTGATTTAATCGTTCTTATGTATGAAAGGAGTTGAGAGATCTCTTATAAGGATACATTTTACATTTTCTCTTGTATAGTTGTGATTTGGTTAATCTTGATAAATTTTTGATGAAAGCAAAATGTGATTTTTCCTTTGAAGTAAAGTCGAGAAGGTCAATGTGTGTTTCATCATTTTAATAGTTGTTTGAAATTTTTAATATCTGAACTTTGTTTGTATCCATTAATCCATAAACCTTAACCCATAGATTATTCATTTTCTCAAATTTAAGAATATCTCTCAATGACATTGGAAACTTTAAATCTTTAACATTTAATGTACTCTCGTATTTCTTATAATGTTCAACCCTTTCAGGTTTCCATTGTGGAGGATGTAAGTGAGCAAGAACAGACCATAGAAAACATCTATTATCTTTGTTTTGAATATTAACAACCACTTTCTTAAGTTTTATCTCTTTTGGTAAATCAATATACGAAGAAGCTTGAAGAAGATTTGATTTTAAGATGTGTATGTCTAAAAAGGTTATTTTGTAATAGCAAATCCACTACCTACTACAGTGTTATCAACATCTTGTTCTTGTCTCTGGAGTTCATCGAAAACATCACATCTTACAAAATCTTGAAATGATGAGATAAAGTGAGGGTTTGTCCTCATATCAGGAGTAGTTTCATCACCTTCTCTTACCATATTCAATTTTACTCCCATATATAACTTAAAAGTTTTCATTTCACTTAATGTGTTTTTAGTTATCGTTTCAATACTTTGTTTAACCATATCAACAGCTTCAATGATTGAAGGTGGTCCAGGGTCTTGAAAGCGAAACAATCTTATTTTTATAAGTCCTTTAAATGCCCCATCAGTGTTTTCCATGGAGAATTTAGTGGCATCTTCCTTTCTTCATTCTTCTTGTGTCTGTGTGATTGAAGGGGTCTATTATAATTTTTTAAAAGAATATCATTATCACATCTATCACAATGTTTTGTTTCTTAGTCAAGTGGAGATACTTGTCTGAAAATATTGAATGTGTGTTTGTTGGTTTGAAGGTGTTTTTTTTTTTTAATAACATTTATGTTCATGATTACAAATGTCGTAGTATGTTGTATTCACCATATTTATATAACAAAACTGCTTAAAATAAAATTTTCTTGATGAAAATTCCATTTAATTTATAGGTGAATCTGTGCTTAAAACCATTTTATCCTCCAACTTTTTTCACTTAATAAATGCAATGTATCAAGACATAAAAGACAAGTTTCAATCAATCTCTTCATTTGTAAAAGATACTGAGAAATATGTCGAGGATGTAAAATTGAATAAAGATAAATATAACAACTATTGGATAAAAACAATTATGGTGACTAAAATGAGTTCTTCAATTTCCTTCAGTGGAAGGGCTTTTGGTATATCTGCAAGAACATCAATTAAAGTAGCTCTAACAAAAGTTTCTCCTCTCCTTCTGGCAATATATTCAAAACTAAAAAAAGAAATGAAACAAGAAAAGTATCAAAAATGAAAAACCTCATGGATGAAGCTTCAGAAAGAAAACATAAGACCATCTGTAATATGCAAGGAGAAATTTGTATTTTTTCAACAACCCTAAAGATGTAAATCCTGATGAAATAAAGGATGTTAATATATCAGGTGAAATGAAATTTCGTTCACTAGTAGTTGAGGACAATTTTGAAATTACCTTTAATATAAAAAATGTAGTCGTTGAATCTGTTAATGAAAAAAAGTATATAGATTCAGATGGTAATGTTTTTTTTCTACGAATTAAATATGAGTCATTATTCAACTGAAGATTTTGAAGATTATGAGAGTGATGATAGTATCTCTGTTGGAACAGAAGACAGGTATGATACCGAGAGTTTGTGTTCATACGATGGTTATGAAAGTAATTTTATAGATGATTGTGAAAGCACCAATGAAAGCGCCGAAGATGATACCGAAGATGAATTTTATTTGAAGTAAAATTTTACTTTATAAATATGAATAGTTTACTAAATTTTGAGCCTCTTGAATTTCCTGATTCTCCATGTGACAAATTTGAGAATTGTCCTGCGTGTGAAAGACGGGGATTAAACACAGAGTCAAAAGCCTATAAACAATGTATATTCTGTGATTATCTTCTAATTAATGACAATAAAAAATATAAAAAGGAATATAATTCTTTGAGATTTACACCAAAAATGAATTACTTTACAAGATTGAATTGAGAAATGAATGTAAAGTATGAGGGTTATAATACACCTTTTCTTACAAGAGAAGAGACTGAACAAATGACGACCATGTTTCATGGATTGATGATTTATATTATTAACGATTGTCAATTTCAGGGAAATATCAACACAAGATATTGAATAAATAAAATAATGGATTATCTTGAAATTAAACCTGAACTTCGGATAAAACATCGAGTTTCTAAAAAAGCCAATAAAAAAATTAAACAACCTGTTTTCCAAATATATAAATGAATGATTTTTTACCCATTTGGGAAAATAAGATAAAATTGAACAACCATAAAAATCTTCCAAATTCATTCAGATGTCTCATAGTTGGTTCAAGCAGGTGTGGAAAAACCTGCTTACTTTTAAAGATGCTCCTTACTCCCAACTTTTTAGATGATGATAATTTAATAATTTCCACAAAGTCAAGTTTTCAACCTGAGTATCAACTACTCTCACAAGGTTTTAATGCTGGTCTTCAAAAAGAAGATATAATCGGTTTATTTAAACTTCAAAACAAAAGAAATGATTACAGAATTGAAGATATAATACAACTATTTTGTGATACACAGAGATATAAGAAGAAATCAAAGCCGATAACTTGTATTGTTAGTGATAATACGGATGATATACCTTCTCCCCAAGATTTGGATAAATAAAAAAGAACCTCGTTATCTTTGATGATTGTGTTAATGAGAGAAACGAAACGGTAATGGACAGCTACTACACAAGAGGGAGACATTCTTCTTGTAATTGTATTTATCTTAGTCAATCATACTTTCAACTCCCTCATCGCTCAAAAATAAGCAATGCTAATACTTTTATTTTATTCAAGTTAAATTAAATAGATATGAACAATTTTTGGAGAGACAATTGTTCTACATTATGTAGTAAAAAGGAATTTGGGGATTATATGAAGCACGCCACTGAAAAATATAAATATATTGTTGTGAAACAAGATGGGATATGAAGGGATATATTTTTTATTTTATAAACAATTACATATATAAATGGCAGTGATAATTATAAATCTTGTGGGTAAATCAGTTTCTGGAAAAAACTTTCATAAGTCAAGGGATATTAAGGGATATATATATATATATATATATATATATATATATATATATATATATATATATATATATATATATATTATTTTATAAACAATTACATATATAAATGGCAACTATTATTATAAATCTTGTGGGTAAATCTGCTTCTGGAAAAAAACTTTCATAAATCAAGGTTCTTGAATAGTACAAATGAAATTATTGTAAATTTTCTAAAACAACCACCATGTGATTCGTATTGTATCTACAACAACCAGAGCAATGCGACCAGGCGAAGAAGAAGGTGAAGATTATTACTATATTGCAGTAGAGGAACATATGCAATTGAGGAATGAAGGCCAAATATTTGAGGAGGTTTCTCTTGGTACAACAAAATATTCACATTGTAAGAGTGAGTTAAAGAAACGAAAATCTGGTGGTGTTGGGATATGAGAAACTAATCCAGAAGGAATGAGACAAATTATTAAACATCTGAGTGGTAATGGAGTTTAGATTTTATCATTTGGTTTTGATGTTGATGAAGAAACTCTGCAAATATATGAAAAGCAGAGATACAAGGTCAGGGTTTCAAAAGTTTTAACATCTTTTTTCCTAAATAAATACAAGTATGGAAGCAATTGATAGTATCTATGATTTGGATGATACCAATGTCATCTCAAACTCTACTAAAAAAGAAGAATACTTCAAGGTAAATGCCAAAACTGGAACAGACTGGAATACATATGGAAGAAAAAGTTTTGAAATAAATAATCAACAAACTTATTTGAATCTAGCCGAAAGTTTCTTGTTGTGTAAATTTACATTCACTAAGGCTGCAAATAACACAAACACAACACTCGTAAATGATTTCTTCTGGAAAATGTTTGATAGTATTCGTTTGTATATTGGAACACAAGAAGTTGAAGCGGTTGATTATGTCTCTGCTACATCTGAAATGATGAAATTTCCACTATATTAATTTAGTGATAGAATGGGAAAGGGAGCTGTCGAAGGTTTTTTTCCTGATATGGCAACGGGAACAAACACAGACCCTGGATATCGTCAAAGAAAAGGAATGTATAATGATGATACAAAAACAGGTAATAGTTTTACTGTGGCAGTTCCTCTTTGAGGTATATTTGGATTTTGTAATCATGATAAAGTTCTGTATGGTCTTAAAATTAGATTTCAACTGCAAAGGAATTATAATGAAAATAGATTGCTTTTTGGTGTGGCTAATGCTTTTGCTGCTCAGAATAAATTGCTTAACTCAAAGAAACCACTCAATGTATCATACCTTAAAAGAAGATGCCAACACGTTAACCTGAACCAAACCACTTACACGTGGAATTTGGGTGTTCTGGAAGGAAAGCCACGATATCTGTGGCTCATTTTTAAAAAAAAAACAGATGGTGATACTGCTACTGATAATAATAATGCGTTGAGTGATAATGCTAAGGTGAAACAACTTCACATTTCTCTAGATGGAACATTTTATCCATGAGATAGATTGGAAATGAATTGGGAAAAAATGATTATGCTTAAACATACAAGTCTTACCAAAAGGTGTGTGAAAGCAATGGAAATAGAGAACCTATTTTGGATATGACACCATTTAAAAGTCTGTATACAATCTATGCGATTGACCTGAGTGCTCAAAAGGAAACTGTAAAGTCTAATCGAGTGGATACTTCCCTATACATTGAAAGAGGAGAGAGTGAAGAAGTTGATACATATTGTTTGCTTTTGGAAGAAACAGAATTACAGATTAATACAGATAATGGTGTTATGATTAGTCTTACATTATTTTTTTTGACAAATAAATGAGTCACAACGTGCCAACTGGGTATATTTTAATCAAGTCAATCTTCATAAACTATCATCTTGTGTTCAAAATCAAAAGCCTTGTATGATTAACGTAAATACAATTCAGAGAAAAGGAGCAGTAAGAATTGAAGTTTTGCTCACAAGAGAACAGGTGAAAATCTTGAACAATACTGGCTCACTTAAAATTGAAATGTCAAAACCAATGTTGAAGAAATATTCAATAAAAGAGATGAGTGGAGGATTTCTCCCATTTCTAATTCCTTTATTTGCTGGTTTAAGTGTGGCTCGAGCATTGACGGATGGTATTTCAGCAGCGGTGAAATTTCAGCAGCGGTGAAAACTGCCAACAAAAGGAAGACTCAACTCCGGGCTCAAAAAGAGTTGGAAAGACATAACAAAGAGTTGGAGAAACAAATTAGTGGAAGAGGTGTAATTGTAGATTTTGCTGAAAAACTTGAAAGTCTGCCTGATAAAGTGAGATTGTTAGTTGGAGATATGCTTTCTTCTATCGCACAAGCAGGTGTAAAATTAACTAAAAGGGGTAATGGATTATCTCTTTCCCATAAATAAATGAGCATTGATGAGTGGTTTAAAGAAT
This sequence comes from Eptatretus burgeri, assembly GCF_056783735.1. NCBI lineage: Eukaryota > Metazoa > Chordata > Myxini > Myxiniformes > Myxinidae > Eptatretus > Eptatretus burgeri. The sequence goes on along the minus strand of NC_140963.1, from coordinate 31,775,256 downwards.
TTGGAAAGAATACAATATCAAATTTAGAACTTATCAAATATTGTAAGAAATTAAAAATTCATAATGTGGTTATTTGTATGAGAGATGAATTAACAAACCTGTCTAAACATACAAAGAATATTATTATGAACTTTGAAGATAATAATGGAAACCGTTCTCATTGGGTTTGTGTTTTTAATCGTCAAGACAAATATTATTTTGATAGTTATGGTCTTCCACCACCTGTTGAAGTAATAAAATTCTTACAGAATGGTGCTTATCAAACATTTCAAGTCCAAGCATGAAATTCCAAGTGTTGTGGTCAATTATGACTCTATGTGTTATTTCAATTCAACAAAAATAAAAATTTTAATGACATTATTTTTAATCTAATATAAATGACTTATGTTGGTAAAGATGGTTCTTTCTTTGGTGTATCCTAAGAACTGGATAGTGATTTATCAAATTATTACACAAAGGCACAGGCTGAATGACAGAAATATAGCACAGCAAAAAATATTAAAATGAAAAATGTTTATAAATTAATAAATTATCCAAGCCCGATTGACGCGAATGACTTGGTGAGATTCAGTGATTTCTCACAATATACACTCTTAAATAAAATGGCACGTTTTATTCAACAAGTAGAATTTACAACCACAAGACCTGGTTCAACAAACCATACACCTTTTCTTATTAAATTCAATTTTCTGCTTCGTATTGAATTTTATAAAGAAGGAAGTATAGTTAATATGAGAATTGAGAAATGGAGATATAATATGTGTGATTTGGGATATAATTGGTCTTTTTCATTCAACCTAGAAGACCTACACGATTTTTATCAGTCTCGTAAAGAATAATATTATCCTCTTGGTAAGAATCAGGAGATATGTGGAAGCACAATTAGCAAACACCAAATACACGATTTTGGGAATAGGAAATGATATGATGTTGAAGCAATAGTTTATATGACAAAGAAGGAAGGAAATTGGATAATTATACAAAGTCGAGGAATACAAACTGATTTAACAACAGGAAGATGGGGTGGTATTACGTGTCATCATATTAATCTGTCATATATTTCTGTTACATAAATCACGGCAAGAAGGCTTCAAGAAAATTATAATTTTTGCATTCAAGGATACCTGCAAGAAAAGGGTGTTAGATTTTACATAACTTATGAATTGGAACACAGACACGGGCATTTTTCAATTAAGAACTGGCCTTATACTGATATTAAAAAAGCCCACAAATAGAGATTTGATTAAAATATAAAATAAAAATGAACTTTGAAAGGTGATGAAATATCAAACTCTTTTAGAAATCATCAACAAATCTTATTGGTTTCCTATTTTGAGAAAAATAATTGTGGATTTTTTTTTTTTTTTTTTTTTTTTTTTTGTATACCTTGGTCGAGGCTCGTATGAGAGCTAACACACAACTCACAGCAAGGAGGCATGAGACAAGAGGGGCGGGAGTGGAAGGGACAAAACATTGGGGAACAGACACAGGTGAACTGTGGAAGGATGGGGAAGGATGGGGATGGGACGGGGAACATGGCGAGGGGAAGATGGACATTAAAGGGACTTTCAGGAAGGAAAGCAGGAGAATTGAAGGAAGTGGGCTTGGGTGGATTATCGGGGGTAGAAAAGATCGAGGATTTGGATGGGGGAAGATAAGAGGTGGTGGTGAACAGCTGTTTTGAAAGCCTGGAGGGAAGAATGGGAAAGAATAGAGTGAGGAAGTTTATTCCAAAGGCGGGAAAAAAGAGGAATGAAAGAGTGAAGATGAGCAGTGATTCGTGATTTTGGTAGTTTTACCAGAAGGGGGTTGTTGGCGGACCTTGAGCGACCTGTGGAAATGTGGTTGGGACAAATCACAGAGAGAGCAGGGCCGGGAAAGCTGGAGAGGAGTCGGTAGAAGACAGAAAGACCACCGACCAACCTGCGGTGATTGAGTGAGAGGCCCAAAGACTCAGCTTCATTGCGGGAGATGCCAATGATCTTAAAAGCCCTGGTTTCGACAGCGTGAAGTCGAGAAAGGTGGGAGGCAGGAGCACCAGCCCAGAGGGGAGAGCAGTACTCCATCAGGCTACGGACAAAAGCTTTGTAAGTGGTCAGGAGCTCAAGAGGGCCGAGGAAGGACTTTGCACGACGGAGGATTCCCAGTCGGCGACTGGCTTTTGAGGCAAGGTTGGAAATGTGACTTTCCCAGGAAAGGTCATGGCAGATAGTGAGACCCAGAAGCTTGAAAGAAAAGACTTCTTCCAGAGGATTGTTGAGAAAGTGGATGGGGGGTTTTGTAAACGGTCCTTTCGAAGAGACATAGTGAGAGTGTGAGATTTGTCTGGATTGAAAGACATGTTCCACGTGTTGGACCAGTTTGTGATTTTATCCAGATCTGCAGTGAGCGAAGAAGCTGCTGCTTGCCGGTCTGAGGGATGACAGATGGTACGGCAGAGGGTGGAGTCATCGGCAAAGAGAAATAGAGGATTTTCCAGAGAGTCCGAGAGATCATTGATGAAAACCAGAAAAAGAACAGGGCCCAGAACGCTACCTTGAGGAACTCCAGCCTGCACAGGAAGAGGGGATGAAAGAACTCCATTTAGGGCCACACGTTGACTGCGACAGGAGAGGAAGTCTGCGAGCCATGAGTGGAGATGGCCTTGAATACCATGGGAAGAGAGTTTGGTGAGTAGGGCAGGGTGCCAGACTGTGTCAAAAGCACGTGATATGTCCAGGGATACGGCTCGGATTTCCTGTCTGGCATTGAGGACCTCCATCCATTGATGGGAGAGCAGTAGCAGCATATCTAGGGTAGAGTGACCTGGTCTGAAACCAAATTGATGATTGGAAATCAAGCCATTGGAGAAGAGGAAGGATTTCATGTCTGAAGCGATTTCATGTCTGAAGGATTCAAGAGTACCGCAGAATCCAGATGAATATATGTATGATATTCTATGGGGTGAAAGTGGTTCAAGGATAGTAAGGGATGAGGAAGGAGTTGAAGAAATTGAGACAAGAGAGAAGGAGGAGAGGGAGAGGAGAGAGAAGGAGCAGAGGGAGAAGAGAGAGAAGGAGGAGAGGGAGAGGGAGGAAAGAGAGAGAATAAATAAATATAAAAATATGGAAACCAGTAAGATTATAAAAAGATCAATGGTATTACAGAAAATAAATCTCAATGCACCGAGGAGGAAAACAAAGAATTGGCAAGTCTATTAGAAATATATGCATCAAGACTATTAAAGGCCTGGTCACACCTTGACGTTTTAGCCAACGTATGCCGATTTTTTAATTTTTTTTCTGAAACGCTGGCACACGTTGAATACGTTATGGGTAAGTTTTGATAACATTGAGAGCACGCTGAAAAACACTGCCATACGTCGTTGTACGCTGGCTTTAAACGTTGTACTTTTTGGTTGTTCTCAAATTTTTTTCATGCTTGAAATTTCATGACGTATTCCGGCGTATGACTCACACGTTCCGCTACGCTGGCCACAAGTTGTATGCACGGTCTGCGATCGTTGACAGACGTCAACACATGCTACTTGTAAGTTAATCATAAGTTGAGACACGCCGAGGTAATGTTTAGCATACCCGAAACTTATTTCTAACCTATGATTAACGTGTTGTTGGCACGTTACGCGATCGTTGCCACACATCGACAGATGTTACTTTTAAGTTACTGATAGGCTGAAAGACGTTGGTATAATGGATCGTCCTTGCATCAGCGTCCACGGCCACGGCCAGGACACTTATTTGCAGCATTCTTCAAACTTTTCTTCGGCATGACGAGGATGTTCACACTTCGATGTCTAGCTTGGCTATGATTCCAATTGTCCATCGGCAGCGTCTATTTAAAATAGTCGAGTTTGAGCGTTTTAACACATTAAGAAGAAACGCTTCAAATTTCCAAACCCCAGCGTCAAAAAACAAAGGCGAGTGACAGCAATTTAAATCGTTCATTGTAAACAATGAAAATAGTTGAGTGGTACCGTTTAAAAGTCGTTGAGTGTAAAAAAATCCAATTGTTGAGCGCAAGCGTCTACTTTCAATAGTGGGGTTTGAGCAATTTAGCAGGTTCAATAGAAACGATTAAAATTTCCGAGCGCCAGCGTCAAAAAACAAAGGCGAGTGACAGCAATTTAAATCGTTCATTGTAAACAATGAAAATAGCTGAGTGGTACCGTTTAAAAGTCGTTGAGTGTAAAAAAAATCCAATTGTTGAGCGCAAGCGTCTACTTTCAATAGTGGAGATGCAGCCATTGAAATTGTTGAGTGGCAGCCTATGAATAGCAAACCCCACGTCACCGGCAAAGATAAACTGCCGCACGATATGGATAAGTTAGGCTATCGTTGGGCATAGTTTGTGAACGCCGGCTACACGATAATTATTCGTTGGTATACCGTATCTATAAGTTATCGAAGCGCTCTATGCACATTATTAGTTCATTGTGCATTTGTCCAACCCGTTATGAATAGACCTAAATCGTAAAAACAAGCTATAGCTCATTGTTGAAAAAGCCCCATAAAAAATTAGCCGCGAAGAACTTCGAACAATGGTGAAAAGATGTCTCCTACCCATGGACACGCGTACGCAAGGACGATCCATCATAACCCACACCCTCCCCCTCACACTCACCTACTACTGCCAACATGAACAAACTACTACTAATACTAATACTAATACTGATACTGATACTGATACTGTTACTGCTGACATGGACATAGACTCAAAAAGGACTCGAAAACACTGTTGGGTTCCCCTTTTATGAGCAGCATTTTTATATACCAATTCCCAAAACTGCTGGGAACACGTCTTTATATGGCAGTTGTAAGCTAGAAACACGTTCATTTATTTTTTTTGTCGACCGGAAGACGTCATTGGAATACGTCTACATACGTCGATGTGTGTTGGGACTATGTAAAGAATTGGTTCAAAGCACGTCAAACATAAGTTAGAAATAAGTTTCGCATAAAAAAGACATTACCGCGACGTGTTTCGACTTATGAGTAGCTTATAAGTAGCGTTTGTGGACGTGTGTAAGCGTCCACATATCGTGTGTAAAACTTATCCCCATCGCATGCAGAACGTGTGTCATACGCCGAGTTCGTCCAAAAATTTTGAACATGTTTAAAATTTCTTGACGTACTCTACTTACTACGACGTATGATAGCGTACTTTAGCGTTCTACTCACGTATACCAAACTTAGTCATACCGTATTTGACGTGCCCCAACGTATTAGACACATTTTTCTTAGGTCGGCATACGCTGGTAAGATCGCCAAGGTGTGACCGTGATGTTGTCACTTCCATTTCTACAGCAGTTATGATCCGAATCGTTGTGCGTCAGCCTTTTAATAGGCTACGTCACGACATCGTCGGCGATGCATGCAACGCGCTATGCCTAAGTTAGACTATCGTTGGGCATAGGTTGTGTAGGCCAACAACAGGTTCAGCATTCGTTGGTATAACTTATCTATAACACAACGAAACGTTCTGTGTCCATTACCAATGCGTTATACATAAGACCAAGTCGCTATGAATACGTCCGAATCTTTAAAAAAAAACATCAAAAGTTCAACGTAAGCCAGCGTTTTACATACATTTTAATACGTTGCCATCGCTGGCTAAAACGTCAAGGTGTGACCGGGCCTTAACATCGGTTTCAGGGAGAAGATTTAAACGAGAAAGTGGAGAGAAAGAAGGAAAAGATTATATTATTGATGATGTTGGTGTAATTGACTTTCATTAAAGCTTTACATTTTTTTCTTAAATAAATGGAGGAGAGAGTGAAGACATTTATAAGGATTCTTTATGTTTTAAAAAATTAAGATTCAAATGTGCATGTTGGAAACTAAAATGGTTTTCGCACTCTGTCGGAATTTTTCACACAAATTAATGAGTTATTGTCTCAAATGTAAAACGAAAACCGAGAGTAAAAATATCTCGTATGTTAAAAGTAAAAATAATAGGGTTATACAAAAAGGTACATGTTCAGTGTGTGGCTCAAAAAAGAGTGAATTCATCACCAAACAGAAACGAGGGGGAGATATACAAATGTTTCTCCAGGAAGTAAATTTGCAACAACTGGAATACCAGGGGAATTACATCTACCAGGGTATTCTTTCTGTGGTCCAGAAACAAACTTGAATAAAAGATGAGATGAGGCTGACAATCCTAAACCATGGAGCAAACCTATCAATAGGGTTGATGAAGTGTGCATGAAGCATGATATTGATTACGGGAATAACACGACGTTGGAAGAAAAACATGAAGCCAATAGAGAAATGTTGTATAATTTGTCTCTGATACAAAATCCAACCTTGAGAGAAAGAGTTGATAGGTTCATCGTGAAGAAGATGATCAGTGCTAAATTGAAACTTGGGCTTAGAAATTCAAAAAACTTATGGGCTCGAATGATGTCATTAAGATTGAAGAGCAATTAGCTGATGAATTACATGAACCAATAATCACAAAGTTTCAGAGAAGGAAGGTTTCTTCCAAGGAAGTTGATTATATCTGGTCCGCTGATTTAATTGAACTCAATAATGATAAGGAGTACAAATATGCTTTAACTGTTATTGATTTGAGGAGTAGATATGCGTGGGTTGTTCCTTTGAAAAACAAAACAGGTAATACTCTTATGTTAGCTTTCCAACAGATATTTAATAAAAGTAAGAGAAAACCTAAAAAATTGTGGACTGATGAGGGTACAGAGTTCTACAATACATTTATTAATTTTCTTTAAAATAACAACATTACATTATACAGCACCTTTAATGACGGAAAGGCGGTTGTTATTGAGCATTTTAATGGTACTTTAAAAGAGAGACTATATAACAAAAATTAACTCAACTCGGTTCTCAACAATGGTTATCTTTAATTCAGTACTAATTCGCTCACTGCAGATCTGGATAAAATCACAAACTGGTCCAACACGTGGAACATGTCTTTCAATCCAGACAAATCTCACACTCTCACTATGTCTCTTCGAAAGGACCGTTTAGAACCCCCCCCCCCATCCACTTTCTCAACAATCCTCTGGAAGAAGTCTTTTCTTTCAAGCTTCTGGGTCTCACTATCTGCCATGACCTTTCCTGGGAAAGTCACATTTCCAACCTCGCCTCAAAAGCCAGTCACCGACTGGGAATCCTCCGTCGTGCAAAGTCCTTCCTCGGCCCTCTTGAGCTCCTGACCACTTACAAAGCTTTTGTCCGTAGCCTGATGGAGTACTGCTCTCCTCTCTGGGCTGATGCTCCTGCCTCCCACCTTTCTCGGCTTCACGCTGTCGAAACCAGGGCATTTAAGATCATCGGCATCTCCCGCAATGAAGCTGAGTCTTTGGGCCTCTCACTCAATCACCGCAGGTTGGTCGGTGGTCTTTCTGTCTTCTACCGATTCCTCTCCAGCCTTGCCCCCCCTGCTCTCTCTGCGATTTGTCCCCACCACATTTCCACAGGGCGCTCAAGGTCTGCCAACAACCCCCTTCTGGTAAAACTACCAAAATCACGAATCACTGCTCATCTTCACTCTTTCATTCCTCTTTTTCCCACCTTTGGAATAAACTTCCTCACTCTATTCTTTCCCATTCTTCCCTCCAGGCTTTCAAAACAGCTGTTCACCACCACCTCTTATCTTCCCCCATCCAAATCCTCGATCTTTTCTACCCCCGATAATCCACCCAAGCCCACTTCCTTCAATTCCCCTGCTTTCCTTCCTGAAAGTCCCTGTAATGTCCATCTTCTCTTCGCCATGTTCCCCGTCCCATCCCCATCCCTCTCCTTTCCACAGTTCACCTAATGTGTCTGTTCACCACTGTTTTGTCCCTTCCACTCCCGCCCCTCTTGTCTCATGCCTCCTTGCTGTGAGTTGTGTGTTAGCTCTCATACGAGCCTCGACCAAGGTATACAAAAAAAAAAAAAAAGGACAATGGAGATAAGTACAATGATACGATTCATACCTCAAAAAAAATTAAACCATCAGATATATTTACAAAATTAAAATATGAAAAAGAGATTAATGCCAGAAAGCCTACGTTCAAAGTTGGTGATATAGTAAGAATATACAGGTGTAAATCTCATTTTGAAAAAGGTTATACCAAGCAATGGACAAATGAACTTTTAAAAATTGTTGATGTCGTCGGTACAGTTCCTTTGACTTACATATCATGTGATTTAAAGGGGGAAGAGATTTTAGGTTCATTTTATTCACAGGAATTACAAAAAACAAAGATAAATTGAATTTTTTTTGACTCCACCCCTTTTTAACTCCGCCCCTTTTTGACTCCGCCCACACAAGCCCCACCCACACAAACTCCACCCACAAAAGCCACATCCACACTAGCCCCACCCACGTAAACTCCACCCATGCAAACCTCACCCACAAAAGCCACATCCACACAAGCCCCACCGACACAAACCCCACCCACGTAGACTCCACCCATGCAAATCCCACCCACAGAAGCCACGTCCACACAAGCCCCCCCGACACAGACCCCACCCACGTAAGCTCCACCCATGCAAACCCCACCCACAAAAGCCACATCCACACAAGCCCCACCTACACAAACCCCACCCATGCAAACCCCACCCACATAAGCCACATCCACACAAGCCCCACTGACACAAACCCCACCCACGCAAACCCCACTCACAAAAGCCACATCTCCACAAGCCCCACCCACGCAAATCCCACCCACATAATCCACATCCACATCCATCATATCCACATAATTAGTGATTCGTTTTTTACTTCCCCACACACACATGTTTATTTAATTAAAAAATATTGCTCCACCCACACAAGCCACATCCACACAAACCCCATACACACAAGCTCCACCCACACAAGCCCCATGCACGCACACAAGCCCCACCCACACAAGCCCCACCCACCCACACAAGCCCCATCCACCCACACAAGCCCCACCCACACAAGCCCAATCCACCCACACAAGCCCCACCCACACAAGCCCCATCCACCCACACAAGCCCCATCCACCCACACAAGACCCACTCACACAAGCTCCACCCACACAAGCCCCACCCACACAAGCCCCATCCACCCACACAAGCCCCATCCACCCACACAAGCCCCATCCACCCACACAAGACCCACTCACACAAGCTCCACCCACACAAGCTCCACCCACACAAGCCCCACCCACACAAGCCCCACCCACCCACACAAGACCCACTCACACAAGCTCCACCCACACAAGCTCCACCCACACAAGCCCCACCCACACAAGCTCCACCCACACAAGCTTCACCCACCCACACAAGCCCTACCCACACAAGCCCCACCCCCTGTGCGCCCCCACCTTTGACCCACCACCCCCCTCATCCCACCCCCCCACCCTTCCTCACACACACACACACACGGAGAGGGGATGGAGAGGGATGATGGGGTGGTGGGTCGTTGGAGGAGCGCACCTACCCCCCAACCCTAACCCTCCTCCAACCCCCACTCCCCTTTATATCTCCTTTATTCTTTTTTTGTAATTCAAAATCAGATAATTATAAGGAAAGCATATATAATTAAGCAAAAGTAAAAAACATTGAACAAAATCTTCTTCCACAGCAGTCTGATGGTTTGTGATTTTGAAACTCGGTCAACATATTCTGTTCAAAAGAAAGAGGGAAGAACAATTAGGGTAAATAAAGATGATTATATCATGATATTAATAAAATAATAAAAAGAACATTTACCTCCAGAAGATAGTGTCGTGTCAGATTCCTCAAGAAGATGAAGTTGTGTGTTTGGTTCATCCAGACAGGTGTTTAAACTGAAAAAAATAATAATGAGAACACTCAAGAGAGATATAGACAGAGAGATAGAGACAGAGGGAGAGAGAAACAGAGAGAGACAAAGACAAAGACACGCACAGAGAGAGAGAGAGAGAGAGAGAGAGAGAGAGAGAGAGAGAGAGAGAGAGAGAGAGAGAGAGAGAGAGAGAGAGAGAGAGAGAGAGAGAGAGAGAGAGAGAGAGAGAGAGAGAGAGAGAGAGAGAGAGAGAGAGAGAGAGAGAGAGAGAGAGAGAGAGAGAGAGAGAGAGAGAGAGAGAGAGAGAGAGAGAGAGAGAGAGAGAGAGAGAGAGAGAGAGAGAGAGAGAGAGAGAGAGAGAGAGAGAGAGAGAGAGAGAGAGAGAGAGAGAGAGAGAGAGAGAGAGAGAGAGAGAGAGAGAGAGAGAGAGAGAGAGACACAGAGGGATAATTTCTCACCTATGCCTCGACTCATTCAAGGTCAGAGGACGTGAGAGGACTTCCTTCCATCCAACAATAATGTCATTCAATTCTCGTCTGAACGATTGAATGTCTTTAAAGAAGTCATTCATTTTTTTCCATTCCTCATGGTATTCAAAAGCCTCAGTTTCCAGATCAGTTATCAATGATGTTCTTATTGGGGACAACGTGTTAGAAAAAAACATACAATGCTTATTGGTTGTATAGTGATTTAATTCTGTATAAAACAACAAATAATTAATTCGTTTAAGGATCTCACCTCTCATCTTGTGAAAAAAAATTGATCCGCAAGGTCGGATTACTCCTCTGCGTAATCCATTCTCTGAATAAGACGTACAAAGTTCGCGTTTGGTATTAAATAGGCCGAGTTGATGACTCGTCTCGGAAATTCCACAACAATGGGGTTTTCAGGGTGTGTCTCATAAAGGAAATGACTTCGGGCTTTTTTGGCTTGGTCCGGGTGTGAGGGCTGAAATAGAGATTTTATCTTTTATTTCATTTAAAACTTACTTTTAAATATCTTCCTTAGCTTGCTTTTAGCTAAACTTTGTTCTGTTAGTGTTCTGATGATTTAAGATATATCCATGAGAGACATGGGCACAGAATACTTCCTCATTTCCACGGCACGACTGTGCGCTTTAAGGCACTTCCCAATTTTACAGAACCGAAGGAGGGATAGTGAACTTCCCTTTCTTTCGTGCTTGAAGAGATAAAGTGAATATACTTGATGGAAATGAATGTTAAAAGAAAATTAAATGAGTCTCCATTTTACATTTGCTTGTATGGGAGGGAAGTGGATAGGTGGGGAGAAAATGAGTCTCCTATTTTGAGCTTTTGGGGCTTGGGTCGGAAAGTTTTCCCCTTTCTCCCGATTCATTTTAATGGGCGTCCCAGAAACCCCATTTATTAATGGGGAAACCCCCAGAAAACCATCCCAGAAAGTTAACTGAGGTTAACTTTTAACCTCAGTAGCGTACGAGCGATCATATTGTTAAGGATTCAGCGACGGAGGGATTCTCAACCCACTCTGGCCATATCCGTGGTTTATAACGCCGGCCGGCTCAGCACAGGCCTCGGGTCACGCGCCTTCAATCGCGATACCAACGTAATCCTTGTACCTTGCCAGTTGGGGAAATAGAACCCCTGGTTACATTGTCAGATGCCGAGCGTTTTCTGCCAGTCTGTAACCATTTTGGTTTTATATTCCAATCGAACGGATCGTTCCTCGACGCGACACGAATTAATCCATAGCGGCAACTTCATACGAATTAACCAGATTTATTGGGGAACATCAGGGATCACAACACAAGCAAAATTCATGACAATGGTTTTATTAACAATCTTCAACCCGTTCTTAACTAGGGAACCACGGACTACAGGTTTCGAGGGGGTCGCTACCGAAATATGCCTGATACAACACGTGCAGACAAAGACAGACAGCATGCATGCAAGACAAGACAGAGTACTTGGTGAGGTTTCATGGACGAGAGGACAGTGTCAAAAGCACAAATGTCACTCGCAACAGGCGGATGTCCACGGATTCGAACTCCCAGCTCGAACGCGCCGCGTGGCAAGATGGCGGCGCCGTACTCTTCCTTCTCAAGGCACCGCGTGCGCACGCCCTTCTCAGCGTGTTCTGGCCCCGCGCAATGTCGACGATGGGCCTCAGCTGATCTCTCTCACGGTCCAGCATACAAATCCAGGCCTGGCCCGTTCACCAGACAAGGCCCAAATTGAGGTGCCGGGCTCCAGCAAGCGGATCAGCAAACGTGTCGAGCCGTTGGTGTGAGCAGGGACCGTCAGAGGCTCAGGCGTCTCCTCTCCTGCCTTCCCGCCTCGAAGCCCGACTTCCGCTTCGTCCTCTCAGTTTCTCTCTCTGTCAAATCATCTTTTCTTTCCTTAGATTCGATCGCCGACCCGATGTGCAGGCAGCCTCTCCTACGTTCGCTCGCTTCGAAACACGAGCACCCTCGAGAGAGCGACCGTTCTCCAAACACTATTCTCTTTTCACGAAGCCTTCGTTCGCTCACTTTGTTCGCTCCTTCGACACATGAGGACGCCTTCTCTCAGCGACTGCAGTTTTCCAAATGGAGAACTCCTTTTTCCTTTCGTTTTTCTCTCGTTTTATGAGCACGCCTCTCTCGGCGAAGCTGAACAAAAACCCCTCCCCTTCGCGTCACTTCCTCCCTCTCGCCACACCCTCTCTCCAGGCCACACCCCCTCAGCCGACTGGGAGGGCCTATCCCGGGATTGGGTAGGAATAAGAGGGATCTCTCGGTCCTCCACCACCGCACAAACAAGAAAACAGCCTTTTAAAACTCCCGACACATATAACGTCCTTTTTACCAAACAACCTCGATATACATGCATTTAATGGGGGAACTGAGCTAATCCTATATTTAGTAGTCCAATAAGGGCCATTTCCATAACAATATTTTCTTTTATCCTCGTGACTGTTTCTAAAGCAATTGGTTATTTGATATTACTCAGGTGTGCTTTACCAAGGTTAAATGGTTTCTCTTTGTAAGTTTCAAAGCAAAATATATTTCACACCACCCGATTTCTGATCCGTTTCCTGTATTAGCGTGTTTTCTAAATTACAGAGCCAATTTTTTTCCACCCGTCACATGACGATTGGCAGCTGTTTACAAAGATGAATGTTTATGCACATCTTCCTGAAACGTCAAGAATTTTACGTTGTTTTATAATTTGTTTATTGAAATTCCTCTAAAACAAGGGTGAAAGCTACTCAAGCTTTTTTGGTTGTATGCAGTACCTACTGTAGTCGGTAATCACACCGACTCGAATCTGCCGATTCCTGAAGAATTGTCGATATCGGTCAAGCACTAATACTGTGTGTGTGTGTGTGTGTGTGTGTGTGTGTGTGTGTGTGTGTGTGTGTGTGTGTGTGTGTGTGTGTGTGTGTGTGTGTGTGTGTGTGTGTGTGTGTGTGTGTGTGTGTGTGTGTGTGTGTGTGTGTGTGTTCATAAAGCATAACATTTTCTCACTGCTAACCCCCCCCCCTCTGTCTCTCTCTCTCTCTCTGTCTCTGTCTCTGTGTCTGTTTATTCTCTGTCTCCGGACAGTGATTATTTCTGGACAGTGTTTGTGTCCGGACTTGTCCAGATTGTGTTTGTGTCCAGGCCTTGTTTACGTCCCTGTGATGTTTGTCTCTGGCCTTGTCTGGGCATTGTTTTTGTCTGGACAGGAGTTTGTATCTGGAGGCATCCAGGCAGTGTTAAGACATTATTTTATTTCCCTCTTCACTGTTATTCTATGCAGAATCATTTTGATGTGACAGTATGAATCAGAATCCATGCTCCACTGTATGTCTGCCTTCCCCTCCTCGCTCCCCCACTTCTCCTTGCTCCCCCTCCCTCCACAGAAACACGAACCAAGGGCAATCATTGAAAATAAGGACGTCATGCTCACGTATGACTTCATGATCCCATCGAGCATGAACATTGAAAACAAAGCCTTGTGACCAGACATCATTTTCAGGATCAAAAATGAAAAGACAGCATTTTTAATTGAGATATCAGTACCCAACGATTTTTCCTTAAAGAATGTAGAAATCAAAAAAATGACCAAATACCAGGACCTCAAAAATGAGATCAAGGGATCTTGGAAGCTGAAGAGCATCAAAATTGCACCAGCTGTGATTATTGGAGCAACAGAAATAATAAAGAAGAACTTTACTGAGATTTTAAAAAATATCCCCGGGAATATTAACACAAACGAACTGAAATTGGAACAACGCAGTCCGGGGTTCGGTGACTATCCTGAAAAGAGCCCTCGGAACAAAACTCTGAGAACAACGAAGTTGAACAGCTTGGTCCATGAACTGTGATCCCTTACTGAAGCAGAGGTGGATGCTTTGAGTCCTGGGAGGACTTCGTTCAATCTCCTGAAACTCGCCAATGTAGATAACAACCACCGTCACACACACAAGCCTGGTGTTGGCTTAGTGGTTAAGGTGGCTGGCTTGGGATCTTAGGGTCCTGAGTTTGAACCCCTGTTGGCCAGTTAATTAACACCAGGTGGGGTTGACTCAGCCTGTCATCCTTCTGAGTTTGGCAAAATTTGTACCAGCATCCTGGTAATAGGAGCATTGCATCAGCAGCACAGCCATGCCCTCAGCCAATGATGCCACCTAAAGACTTGGGCTGCACAAGGAGGAGGAACAACAACTTTTGTATGCCTAGTGTTGGCTTAATGGTTCGGGTGGTGGGCTTGCGATCCAAGGATCCTGAGTTCAAATCCCCCTCGGCTGTTGAATTAATACCAGGTGGGGTTGACTCTGCCTGTCATCCTTCTGAGGTTGGCAAAATGAGTGCCAGCTTGCTGGTATCCTGTGTCAGAGTGGTGACTTGTCTAGGATTGTGTCCAATAGCCAAGGAGTCTGCTTAGGCAGCACCAACAATCTGCACAGAGTATGGTCCTGATGGACTGATGGATCACACACACTCACACTCGCACTCTCACTCCTCCTTTCAGCAATAGATGCAAAAATATAGTATAACTTCTCTTATAGCCCCATAACCAAACAATGCATTTATATCAGCCCTCACTGCTCACACTACCCCCACAACATGATGAAAAATAAATATCATTTAAAGTTGTTTTTTTAACACCCTGTGCATTCACAAGCCCCAGATATGACTTGGTCATCATTCAGTGTTCAGAACTAACCCAAACCCTCAACCAGATACTGTGTCTCTCTCCAACTCTTTTGTTGTGCAGTGGTACGCCCGAGCTTTCTCTCAGGTACTTTACCGAGTATTTTTGGCTTCTTTTATGAGCTTCGTGAGCCATTTTAGGTAACAAACCCTGCCGTGCACACACGATAGAAGTTCACGTGCCCCAAAGATTGCTATTTCCAGGTGTTTCTGCGCAAGCACACTGAGCATTCTGGGGTGGATTACATCATGTTGAAAGTGAAATGTTATCACCAAAGAGCATAATATGTGCCTCGTGCTGGCATAATGGTTAAGATGGCGACCTTAAGATCTTATGGTCTTGAGATTGAGCTCCTGTCATGCTGTTAAATAACAGCAGGTGGGTTGACTTGGCTTGTCATCCATCCTTCTGAGGTCAGTAAAACGAGTACCAGGTTACTGGAAACAGGAGAGTACTGCATCAGTGGCACAACCATGCTCCCAGCAATGATGCAACCAGCAGTCACAGGCTGTATATGAAATAATTCATAACTGTGTGCATTTCCCTTAAATGTTGCTTTTTCTTTTACAAGTTTCAGATTAATATAATACTGCCTCCTTAGATTGTCGTCCACATGAGCCCAGAAGGTATCCATTCATGTGTGTTGTTTGTTGGGCGTGGGTGTGATTTGGAAAGACATCAAAACAGGTTTACTTTAATTCCAGGGACAGTAGCAAGACAAACCTGTTTCACAAGTGCTAGAATATTTTGAGAGAGTAACACTGAGTTTACAATAGTCTGATATAATTCAGGTTTTCAGAAATGTTTTAATGTTTTGAAAAGTATTTTCTTAGCCGAGATAAAGGCAATAATGTAGGTGGTGGGATGGTAGATAACAGAAAAGTGTGTAAGGAAAAATTAACAGTGGCAGTAACTGGTCACATATCCAAAGAGAAGACAGTCACTAATGCCACGAGGGAATGAAGTTCGTCATTGTTGTTGCAGTTTTGCATTAATTATTTAAGCTGAAATGTGAAATTTTTTATTTGGTTTCTTTATTGTGCCATTGTCCTCTGAGTAAACAACTGTGTTCATTTGGCGAAGGGACTTTACATTTGCCCATATGGATGACCATCCATTGTTTAAGACCATAAGACCCCCATGTTCCATGCTTCACTTGTGAGTCTATCCCGAAGAAATCAGCAAAAAATTGAGAGCCTCAGGTCGGAGAACACTGTGCGTCCTCCCCATATTATAAACGGGTTAGATTCCCAGGTAGGAGAACAGTGTGCGTCCTCCCCACATTATAAACCATTTAGATTCCCAGGTCGGAGAACAGTGTTCCTCCTTCCCACATTATAAACCAGTTAGATTCCCAGGTCGGAGAACAGTGTTCCTCCTTCCCACATTATAAACCAGTTAGATTCCCAGGTCGGAGAACAGTGTGCGTCCTCCCCACATTATAAATTGGTTAGGTCCTCAGGAAGGAGAACAGTGTGCCTCCTTCCCACATTATAAACTGGTTAGATTCCCAGATAGGAGAACAGTGTGCATCCTCCCCACATTACAAACTGGTTAGATCCCCAGGAAGGAGAACAGTGTGCTTCCTCCCCACATTATAAACTGGTTATATCCCCAGGTAGGAGAACAGTGTGCATCCTCCCCACATTATAAACTGGTTA
The DNA here is from genome assembly GCF_056783735.1 of Eptatretus burgeri. NCBI lineage: Eukaryota > Metazoa > Chordata > Myxini > Myxiniformes > Myxinidae > Eptatretus > Eptatretus burgeri. The sequence continues at coordinate 31,758,689 of NC_140963.1, read as the reverse complement.
GGTCCTCAGGAAGGAGAACAGTGTGCATCCTCCCCACATTACAAACTGGTTAGATCCCCAGGAAGGAGAACAATGTGCTTCCTCCCCACATTATAAACTGGTTATATCCCCAGGTAGAAGAACAGTGTGCCTCCTCCACACATTGAAAACTAGTTAGATCCCCAGGTAGGAAAACAGTGTGCCTCCTCCCCACATTATAAACTGGTTATATCCCCAGGTAGGAGAACAGTGTTCCTCCTCCCCACATTATAAACTGGTTATATCCCCAGGTAGGAGAAGAGTGTTCCTCCTCCCCACATTATAAACTGGTTATATCCCCAGGTAGGAGAATAGTGTGCCTCCTCCCCACATAATAAACTGGTTATATCCCCAGGTCAGAGAACAGTGTGCCTCCTCCCCACATTATAAACTGGCGATATCCCCAGGTAGGAAAACAGTGTGCATCCTCCCCACATTATAAACTGGTTATATCCCCAGGTAGGAGAACAGAGTACCTCCTCCCCACATTATAAACTGGTTATATCCCCAGGTAGGAAAACAGTGTGCCTCTTCCCCACATTATAAACTGGTTATATCCCCAGGTAGGAGAACAGTGTGCCTCCTCCCCACATTATAAACTGGTTATATCCCCAGGTAGGAAAACAGTGTGCCTCCTCCCCACATTATAAACTGGTTATATCCCCAGGTAGGAGAACAGTGTGCCTCCTTCCCACATTATAAACTGGTTAGATCCCCAGGAAGGAGAACAGTGTGCATCCTCCCCACATTACAAACTGGTTAGATCCCCAGGAAGGAGAACAGTGTGCGTCCTCCCCACATTATAAACGGGTTAGATTCCCAGGTAGGAGAACGGTGTGCCTCCTCCCCACATTATAAACTGGTTATATCCCCAGGTAGGAAAACAGTGTTCTTCCTCCTCACATTATAAACTGGTTATATCCCCAGGTAGGAGATCAGTGTGCGTCCTCCCCACATTATAAACGGGTTAGATTCCCAGGTAGGAGAACAGTGTGCGTCCTCCCCACATTATAAACTAGTAAGATTCCCAGGTAAGAGATCAGTGTGCCTCCTCCCCACATTATAAACAAGTTAGATTCCCAGGTAGGAGAACAGTGTGCCTCCTCCCCACATTATAAACTGGTTATATCCCCAGGTAGGAGAACAGTGTGCCTCCTCCCCACATTATAAACTGGTTATATCCCCAGGTAGGAGAAGAGTGTTCCTCCTCCCCACATTATAAACTGGTTATATCCCCAGGTAGGAGAATAGTGTGCCTCCTCCCCACATAATAAACTGGTTATATCCCCAGGTCAGAGAACAGTGTGCCTCCTCCCCACATTATAAACTGGTTATATCCCCAAGTAGGAAAACAGTGTGCATCCTCCCCACATTATAAACTGGTTATATCCCCAGGTAGGAAAACAGTGTGCCTCCTCCCCACATTATAAACTGGTTATATCCCCAGGTAGGAGAACAGTGTTCCTCCTCCCCACATTATAAACTGGTTATATCCCCAGGTAGGAGAAGAGTGTTCCTCCTCCCACATTATAAACTGGTTATATCCCCAGGTAGGAGAATAGTGTGCCTCCTCCCCACATAATAAACTGGTTATATCCCCAGGTCAGAGAACAGTGTGCCTCCTCCCCACATTATAAACTGGCGATATCCCCAGGTAGGAAAACAGTGTGCATCCTCCCCACATTATAAACTGGTTATATCCCCAGGTAGGAGAACAGAGTACCTCCTCCCCACATTATAAACTGGTTATATCCCCAGGTAGGAAAACAGTGTGCCTCTTCCCCACATTATAAACTGGTTATATCCCCAGGTAGGAGAACAGTGTGCCTCCTCCCCACATTATAAACTGGTTATATCCCCAGGTAGGAAAACAGTGTGCCTCCTCCCCACATTATAAACTGGTTATATCCCCAGGTAGGAGAACAGTGTGCCTCCTTCCCACATTATAAACTGGTTAGATCCCCAGGAAGGAGAACAGTGTGCATCCTCCCCACATTACAAACTGGTTAGATCCCCAGGAAGGAGAACAGTGTGCGTCCTCCCCACATTATAAACGGGTTAGATTCCCAGGTAGGAGAACGGTGTGCCTCCTCCCCACATTATAAACTGGTTATATCCCCAGGTAGGAAAACAGTGTTCTTCCTCCTCACATTATAAACTGGTTATATCCCCAGGTAGGAGATCAGTGTGCGTCCTCCCCACATTATAAACGGGTTAGATTCCCAGGTAGGAGAACAGTGTGCGTCCTCCCCACATTATAAACTAGTAAGATTCCCAGGTAAGAGATCAGTGTGCCTCCTCCCCACATTATAAACAAGTTAGATTCCCAGGTAGGAGAACAGTGTGCCTCCTCCCCACATTATAAACTGGTTATATCCCCAGGTAGGAGAACAGTGTGCCTCCTCCCCACATTATAAACTGGTTATATCCCCAGGTAGGAGAAGAGTGTTCCTCCTCCCCACATTATAAACTGGTTATATCCCCAGGTAGGAGAATAGTGTGCCTCCTCCCCACATAATAAACTGGTTATATCCCCAGGTCAGAGAACAGTGTGCCTCCTCCCCACATTATAAACTGGTTATATCCCCAAGTAGGAAAACAGTGTGCATCCTCCCCACATTATAAACTGGTTATATCCCCAGGTAGGAGAACAGAGTACCTCCTCCCCACATTATAAACTGGTTATATCCCCAGGTAGGAAAACAGTGTGCCTCTTCCCCACATTATAAACTGGTTATATCCCCAGGTAGGAGAACAGTGTGCCTCCTCCCCACATTATAAACTGGTTATATCCCCAGGTAGGAAAACAGTGTGCCTCCTCCCCACATTATAAACTGGTTATATCCCCAGGTAGGAGAACAGTGTGCCTCCTCCCCACATTATAAACTGGTTATATCCCCAGGTAGGAGAACAGTGTGCCTCCTTCCCACATTATAAACTGGTTAGATCCCCAGGAAGGAGAACAGTGTGCATCCTCCCCACATTACAAACTGGTTAGATCCCCAGGAAGGAGAACAGTGTGCTTCCTCCCCACATTATAAACTGGTTATATCCCCAGGTAGGAGATCAGTGTGCGTCCTCTCCACATTATAAACGGGTTAGATTCCCAGGTAGGAGAACAGTGTGCGTCCTCCCCACATTATAAACTAGTAAGATTCCCAGGTAAGAGATCAGTGTGCCTCCTCCCCACATTATAAACAAGTTAGATTCCCAGGTAGGAGAACAGTGTGCGTCCTCCCCACATTATAAACGGGTTAGATTCCCAGGTAGGAGAACAGTGTGCGTCCTCCCCACATTATAAACTAGTTAGATTCCCAGGTAAGAGATCAGTGTGCCTCCTCCCCACATTATAAACAAGTTAGATTCCCAGGTAGGAGAACAGTGTGCCTCCTCCCCACATTATAAACTGGTTATATCCCCAGGTAGGAGAACAGTGTGCATCCTCCCCACATAAACTGGTTCGATCCCCAGGAAGGAGAACAATGTGCTTCCTCCCCACATTATAAACTGGTTAGATTCCCAGGTAGGAGAACAATGTGCTTCCTCCCCACATTATAAACTGGTTACATCCCCAGGTAGAAGAACAGTGTACCTCCTCCACACATTAAAAACTAGTTAGATCCCCAGGTAGGAAAACAGTGTGCGTCCTCCCCACATTATAAACTGGTTAGATCCCCAGGTAGGAGAACAGTGTGCGTCCTCCCCACATTAAAAACTAGTTAGATCCCCAGGTAGGAGAACAGTGTGCCTCCTCCCCACATTATAAACTGGTTATATCCCCAGGTAGGAGAACAGTGTCCCTCCTCCCCACATTATAAACTGGTTATATCCCCAGGTAGGAGAAGAGTGTTCCTCCTCCCCACATTATAAACTGGTTATATCCCCAGGTAGGAGAATAGTGTGCCTCCTCCCCACATTATAAACTGGTTATATCCCCAGGTCAGAGAACAGTGTGCCTCCTCCCCACATTATAAACTGGTTATATCCCCAGGTAGGAAAACAGTGTGCATCCTCCCCACATTATAAACTGGTTATATCCCCAGGTAGGAGAACAGTGTACCTCCTCCCCACATTATAAACTGGTTATATCCCCAGGTAGGAGAACAGTGTTCCTCCTCCCCACATTATAAACTGGTTATATCCCCAGGTAGGAAAACAGTGTGCCTCTTCCCCACATTATAAACTGGTTATATCCCCAGGTAGGAGAACAGTGTGCCTCCTCCCCACATTATAAACTGGTTATATCCCCAGGTAGGAAAACAGTGTGCCTCCTCCCCACATTATAAACTGGTTATATCCCCAGGTAGGAGAACAGTGTGCCTCCTCCCCACATTATAAACTGGTTATATCCCCAGGTAGGAAAACAGTGTCCCTCCTCCCCACATGATAAACTGGTTATATCCCCAGGTAGGAGAACAGTGTACCTCCTCCCCACATTATAAACTGGTTATATCCCCAGGTAGGAAAACAGTGTTCCTCCTCCCAACATTTTTTTTACCTGCTTCTTCCCTCATTGCATCATTGCATCATTGGTTAGGCCTAAGTCACATTTGCCACGGCGGCCGTGGGGTCTCCAAAATCTACGGCCACTAGCAATTATACGGTGGCCGCAGTATTTCCACGGTCACACAATGTAGCAGTCACATATGTTTTTATTTTTTGGGGAGCCGCACGGCGTATTTATAAATTGTGGAGACCGAAAACGTCGGGGTGCCGTACGGTCTTTGATTTGATGTCGCAGGTGACCTTAAGGGGGCCCGGCGGCGGTCATATGATTTTCAAGGCAGACGAAAGGTGCCCGCAAGGCGACCGCAGGGGGACTGCAGGGGGCCCTAAGGCGAACGTGCCGCCAGACGGACGGTAACGAGTGGGTTTTTTTTTTTTTACCAGTTTTTTTTGTTTCGGCTTGTCAAATTGCTCCGGCGAACGTAGAAATGAAAAAAATTATAACTCCGCGTTATAATTCCACGACGACCCCGAAGGCCTGTAAAAGATAGCCAAACGGCGTAGGGCCACCCTGAGGCCACCGCAGAAACTCTGCGGCCGCCGCACGTTTCTGTAAATTCAGAGGGCGTACGGCCGCCGTATCCTCGCCGTAGAGCAAATGTGACTTAGGCCTAAGGGGCACAGCTATACCGCTGATGCAATGAGGAAAGATGCACCTATTTCCAGTACGCTGGTGCTCATTTAGCCAACCTCAGAAGGATGACAGGCTGAGTCAACCCCCTGTTAGTGTTAATTTAGAAGCCAATGGGGCTCAAACTCAGAATCTGAGGATCCCAAGCCACCACCCTAACCACTAAGCCAATGGCAGGTTTAGTCATGCGGTTATACTAGTTATACTAATAGTCACCTGGTTGTGAAGAGTTCACCATCTACTTTCTTTCCTGTGTTATAAATTGTTGTTCTGTCATACCTCTTTTAACGGAACCTCAACGAACATATTTTCGCTTGAAGGACGTGAAAATAACTGTATTGGTTCACGAAAAAAATATTTTCACGAAAAAAATGTGACCACTATATTTGTTATTGGTGTGTGTCTGTCTGTCTGTCTGTCTGTTGGGTCGTCGATCTAGTCGAAAAAAAAAATTCAATTTTTTTTTTTTTTTTTGAGATTTGTTCTACCCTTATTATCAGTATTTAAAATGGCGATTTCAGTTAATACAATGGCGATTTCAATGAAACTTGGTTGGTAGGTTCATACCATGACCTAGTTGTGTGCAAATGAGAACCATTGCTCTGGACATCATCGTTGCCTAGCAACGGGACTTTTAAATTTTAGAAAAATCATAAAAAATTTATTTTTTCGAAAATCTAAAATCGGGCCACGAGCGACTGTGGGCAGTACATTCAGCCATATTGTCAAAAATTTCCAGCCGGATCCTATGAAAACTGTCAGAGAAGATAGACTTTGAATGAACCCTGGTCGAAAACAATAAAAAACGAAGTTCGTTATATCTCAGAGACTATTAGTCAGATATACATAAAACTGGTATGGTAGGTTCATGGTATGTCCGAGTTATGTGTGAGAAAGAACCGTTACTATGGACCTCTCCGTTGCCTAGCAACGGCCGAAAAACCTCTAAATGTGGGGGTATTTTAACGAAAAAACAATCTGCAGCGTTAACCCTTAAAGCTACAATCATGAATTTTCTTGTGCTTAATCATCAGGTCATTTCCCATCGAACGGGCCCATCGCCTCAGGTTCTATTGGGTCGTCGACTACCCATGTCCGCCTACCGGCTTGTCTGTCTGTCTGTCCCTCTGTTCGGTCCAGTGCTCCGTTAATACAATGGCGATTTCGATGAAACTTGGTTGGTCGGTTCATACCATGACCTCGTTGTGTGCAAATGAGAACCGTTGTTATGGACACCACCGTTGCCTAGCAACGGGACTTTGAAATTTTTGAAATATCATTAAAAAATTATTTTTTTTAAAAATCGGGCCATGAGCGAATGTGGGCAGTACATTCAGCCATATTGTCAAAAATTTCCAGCCGGATCCTACGAAAAGTGTCAGGGAAGATAGACTTTGAATGAACCCTGGTCGAAAACAATAAAAAACAAAGTTCATTATATCTCAGAGACTATGAGTCAGATATACATGAAACTGCTATGGTAGGTTCATGGTATGCCCGAGTTATGTGTGAGAAAGAACCGTTGCCATGGACCCATCCGTTGCTGAGCAACTGCCGAAAAACCTCTAAATGTGGGGGTATTTTAACGAAAAAAACAATCTGCAGCATTAACCCTTGAAGCTGGAATCATGAATTTTCTTGTGCTTAATCCTCAGGTCATTCCCCATTGAATGGGCCCATCGTGTCAGGTTCTATTGGGTAGTCGACTCCCCATGTCCACCTACCAGCTTGTCTGTCTGTCTGTCTGTCCCGAGCATAGCTCCATGGGTTTTGATCCGATCCTGATAAAATATTGGTGGGAGGTTTATATCATGATCTAATTGTGTTTTCCTGAGAATGGGCGTGGTGCGCCCATTATGGGCGGGGCCACGCTAAAAAAAACGTGTTTTTAGGGGGTAGATGATTTAAATTTGCATCTTCTCCCAGGGGGTTTGTCGAATCTGACAGGGGTTTCGGTATTTGGTTAGCCCAATGGCACCTGCATAGCCCCACAGAGCTCGATTTTTCATTTTCGTCCCAAGGTCAAGGTCACGAACTTAGAAAATTGCGAATTTTGACGTAAAAATCCATCTTCTCCGAGGGGTTTGTCGAATCTGGCAGGGGTTTCGGTATTTGGTTAGCCCAATGGCACCTGCATAGCCCCACGGAGCTCGATTTTTCTTTTTCGTCCCAAGGTCAAGGTCACAAACTTAGCAAATTGCGAATTTTGACATAAAATAATACGACCGCCCAAACTTTGAGAGCTGGGATGACAATATTTTTTATGCATAATCTTGAGGTCATTCCCCACCTAAAGTCTTGAAACCATTTTGCTCTATCTCGAACACCTTGCCTGTGGCGCCCCCTTCAAGTTTCTTTTTACACTGATTTCATCAAAGTATGGATAATCCGATGAGTGTGAAATGCCATATAGCCTATATGACGTTATATTGTTCCTGGAATGTTCCAGAGGAAGTTTTGCACCAAAGGTCATAATCCTTGACCTTTGACCTTTAAAGTTCACAATGGTCAAATTTTCAAAGTTGTGGGAATCGAACCGGGTTTTCGACCTTCTTCGACGAACTAACTCCAATAAGCTATAGCACGTATCCTGTTTCCTTATTTTAATGTCCACAACATTGTTTTGTGACCTTCAAAGGTTATGCAAAGGTCAAATTTTGAAAGTTGTTGAACGAAACCGGGTTTTCGACATTTTGCAGCTAATAACCTGTTACTTGTACCACATCATGTTGATAATTTTTATAACTTGGTCAAACATTATCACATTGTCTCATCCTTGACTTCTGAAACAATCTACATCGTCAAATACCACTCGTGAACCATCGTCGTCTTCAGACTTGTAATATTTATTTTCGTGGTTCCGTTGAATTTGCGAATATGAATAACCGAGAGAATCTCTTAAACTAAGGATTTATTACAAAATGTAAGCTCCAGATTTGAAGGTATCAGCAGCTCCGACTCCCCAAAAAGTGTTGATTTGTCCAATTCGGACATTGTACGGGCGTTTACGGGTCCATCGTTGTATCAACGGCAATTGGTAATCGCTTGCCAAGCCAGGCGTTCCGTTGGAGTGCTTGAGTGATTAAGCCCAGGTGTGCCTCCCCAGGTAGGTCATTACCTAGCTGACGTCATTACCCAGCTGAGCAGTACAGTTCGTGTCCCGATCGGGATGTTCAGTCGACAGTTTCTCCAAGGCAGAGGTACATATGGGTAGACGTGGATCTGTACGGACCCTCCGTGGGTGTTTGGACATGCCATGCCTGTTACCGGTGCCGTGGTGGCAAAGTTTCATCCCTTATCTTATGGAGGTTCTATCAGGTTTTCCTTTGTCCTCACACCTGTTTCTAAAGCATTTGGTTATCGGATTTGCTTTGTTTCCCTTTGTGGTAAATGGTAAGTGTAAATGTGGTAAAGCAGGTAAAATGTTTCCCTTTGTGAGTTTCAAAGTAAAATATATTTGATAACACCCGATTTCTGAGCCGGTTGCCGTTATTAACGTGGTTTCTAAATTACCGAGACAAATTTTTACCACCCGTCACACGCAGCTGTTAATAAAGATTAATGTTCGTGATCATATCCTTGAAATGTCTACATCAATGTGACGTTGTTTTTCGGTGAAAGCTACTCAAGGTTTCTGGGTTGTGTACAGTACGTACTGTAGTTGGTAATCACACTCACTCCAACCTTACGATTCCCGAAAAATTGCCGATACCGGCCAAGCGTGTGTGTGTGTGTGTGTGTGTGTGCCTGTGTGTGTGTGTGTGCCTGTGTGTGTGTGTGTGCCTGTGTGTGTGTGTGTGCCTGTGTGTGTGTGTGTGCCTGTGTGTGTGTGTGTGCCTGTGTGTGTGTGCCTGTGTGTGTGTGCCTGTGTTTGTGTGTGTCTGTGTGTGTGTGCCTGTGTGTGTGTGCCTGTGTGTGTGTGCCTGTGTGTGTGTGTGCCTGTGTGTGCGTGCCTGTGTGTGTGTGTGTGCCCGTGTGTGTGTGTGCGTGTGTGTGAGCGTGCCTGTGTGTGTGTGTGCCTGTGTGTGTGTGCGTGTGTGTGTGTGCCTGTGTGTGTGTGTGCGTGCCTGTGTGTGTGTGTTCCTGTGTGTGTGTGCGTGCCTGTGTGTGCGTGCCTGTGTGGGTGTGTGTGCCTGTCTGTGTGTGTGTGTGCCTGTGTGTGTGTGTGTGTGTGTGCCTGTCTGTGTGTGTGTGTGCCTGTCTGTGTGTGTGTGTGTGTGCCTGTCTGTGTGTGTGTGTGCCTGTCTGTGTGTGTGTGTGCCTGTCTGTGTGTGTGTGTGCCTGTCTGTGTGGGCCTGTCTGTGTGTGTGTGTGTGTGTGTGTGTGTGGGCCTGTCTGTGTGTGTGTGTGTGTGGGCCTGTCTGTGTGTGTGTGTGTGGGCCTGTGTGTGGGCCTGTCTGTGTGTGTGTGTGTGTGGGCCTGTGTGTGGGCCTGTCTGTGTGTGTGTGTGTGGGCCTGTCTGTGTGTGTGTGTGTGGGCCTGTCTGTGTGTGTGTGTGTGGGCCTGTCTGTGTGTGTGTGTGTGGGCCTGTCTGTGTGTGTGTGTGTGGGCCTGTCTGTGTGTGTGTGTGTGTGTGTGTGTGTGTGTGTGTGTGTGTGTGTGGGCCTGTCTGTGTGTGTGTGTGTGTGTGTGTGTGTGTGTGTGGGCCTGTCTGTGTGTGTGTGTGTGTGTGTGTGTGTGTGTGTGTGTGTGGGCCTGTCTGTGTGTGTGTGTGTGTGTGTGTGTGTGGGCCTGTCTGTGTGTGTGTGTGTGTGGGCCTGTCTGTGTGTGTGTGTGTGTGTGTGTGTGTGGGCCTGTCTGTGTGTGTGTGTGTGTGTGTGTGAGTGTGTGTGTGTTGTGTCCGTGTGTATGTGTGTGAGTGTGTGTGTGTGTGTGTGTGTGTGTGTGTGTGTGTGTGGGCCTGTGTGTGTGTGTGTGTGTGGGCCTGTCTGTGTGTGTGTGTGTGTGTGTGTGTGTGTGTGTGGGCCTGTCTGTGTGTGTGTGGGCCTGGGCCTGTCTGTGTGTGGGCCTGGGCCTGTGTGTGTGTGTGTGTGTGTGTGTGTCTGTGTGTGAGTCTGTGTGTGAGCCTGTGTGTGGGCCTGTGGGTGGGCCTGTGGGTGAGCCTGTGGGTGAGCCTGTGTGTGGGCCTGTGGGTGGGCCTGTGTGTGGGCCTGTGTGTGGGCCTGTGTGTGGGTGTGTGTTGGCGTGTGTCTGTGTGTGTTGCCGTGTGTCTGTGTGTGTGTGTATGTTGCCGTGTGTCTGTGTGTGTGTGGGCCTGTGTCTGTGTGTGTGTGTGTGGGCCTGTGTCTGTGTGTGTGTGTGTGGGCCTGTGTCTGTGTGTGTGTGTGTGGGCCTGTGTCTGTGTGTGTGTGTGTGTGTGTGTGCGCCTGTGTCTGTGTGTGTGTGTGTGGGCCTGTGTCTGTGTGTGTGTGTGTGTGTGTGTGGGCCTGCGCGTGCGCCTGCGCCTGTGCCTGTGCGTGACAAATTTCTGGAATCGTAGGTTAATTGTGTTTTTTATTTTTGTTTTGTTTTTATGTTTATCTGCCACACTTCCAGTTTCTCTTGACAAGTTTCTCTCTGGCTTCAACCTCCAGCACGTAAGTGGACCAGATCGGCTTTTTCTTTCAAATTGTAATCCATTTTCATAGGTGCTATCCGGACAAAAAAAAAAAAAACAATTAACATGATTCCAGAATTTTGTTACACCCTGTATATCAATCACTCGATACAACACCATGGTTACCATTCATAGCTGAACCAAGATTTTCATAGCTGAAAATCTGTTCTTTAATGCCAACTGAAGGTATGAACCAGTTTGTAAATTTCTTCAATTCAAGAACAGGTAGACCAATGTAAAAAAAAAATATTGTGGAATAAGTAGTGGTTGGCTTTCAAATTGTGACTGCAGTGGTGGAGTTTCATCTTGTATGAAATTTATCGTGTAATTTGATTACTGAATGTTGTTGCCATTACTCGAGTGAATGTGACCTTCTCCATTATAGGCCCAAATGCTTCGAATAGCATTTGTACCTATAATGGAGCAAGTGACAAATCTGCAATGTCCCTGAACATGTCATTGAAATCTGGATAGCAATTCCAAAGTTATTGTTGGGTTGGATAAACACAATATTTTGTGCAATGATACAATAAAATTTACTAAATCCACTCAAATTTAATGAATTATTTTGTGCTTGAAAAAGCAAATTCATGTATCGGCCGCAATATCAAAATTGATCCATTTGTGCTGTCAACACCACTACCATGTGATCATCTTTTTTTCATTAGAAGCCAAGGTGGTGGGTGCATCATGTGAAAAATTGATGAATGATAATTGGATTTGCACGTTGCTAATTTCATCTTGAATGATGCTGGTCTATTCCATTTAAATGTAGTTAATTAATGCATTAATTCAGTGTGCCGGCCAATCAGCATCGTATTGATGCGGCATTGCCATCTTGAAACTTTTATCATAAAAAGTTGTCATAAAGATATTTTATGATATGGAAAAGAATAAACATCTTTATCAAGATGACATGACGGTTGGGGAATGAAAATGAGGAATATTGGAGACAAGGCAAGGCAGGAGCATTTTACATTGAGAGTTGTTACCTCCACCACCAAAGATGCACGGAGGTGATGTTTTCACCCCTCTTTGTCTGACTCTGTCTGTCTTTCTGTTTGTCTACCGATTTGGCTGTTTGTCAGCAAGATATCTCAAAAAGTTATGGATGGATTCAGACGAAACTTTCTGACAATAAATGCCAACGAACACTGAAACAAGAATTGAACAAGACAATAGATATTTAACAATGCAGAGCCTCACCAGGGTATATAGTTTACATTAAATATGAGCATCAACAATCTCTATTAAAGTAGATCTATATGCATGCATGCACTCACCAACACATAGAGCGGTTGCAACAACTTCTCCTGTTCCTTCAGGAACAGGAAGTGTGAATAAGGAAATATAATCTGTTAAGTTTCAAATATAGTCCTCGTCCTGTCCACACAAGTTTGGTGTGTGACAAGGACTAATTGATTTGATTTTAGTGAATATCCGGAACTGGATGCGGATACAATATATTTTTTTTCAAGTGATTCTTCACCATTGAGAGATATAAAATATCTCTATCAAAATATACACCAAAAACAAAAGACAATATGAGAGCTCAAAAAGTTGTGGACGAGTTATGACAAAACTCTTTGGATGAGTTGGGTTTGTGACAAGAACAAGCCGCTTCGATTTTGGTTCAGGTCTGGATCCAGATCAGGTCTGAAGGGCAAATTGGTTCGATTTTGGTGAAGATCTGAATCTGGATACTAGAATTTTTTAATTTTGTAAAGTAATTCTTTACCATTGAGAGATAGGGAAAAAAACGATGTAGTACTGTATAGCATGACATTTCAAAAATGTATTTGGCCCGATATGTTCTCGTGGATTAGGCAATACGTGGCGGAGGTATGTGCTCTACCGAGTGCCCTTCCAGTTTCCACATGGAATTGTCTTCTGGGGAAGGTGGTAGCAGCACAAAAAGTTGATTTGTCTGAACTGGTTTTGGATAAGTGCTTTGAAGCAATGGGCATATAGAGGGGTACATGGATTTGTAAGTATAGCTCCGGTTAGTGTATAATTGAGTTATGAAGTCCGTAGGTTGGATATGTCCCATTGCTTTGCAAATGTATCAATTATGTTGAGTGGAAATTTGTAGTTCAATGTTTTGTGTTGTGGGGAGGAGTAATGGGAGGGGAGCAGCACTTGGACAATGCATCTGTGGCTTGTTGTGCGAATGTGTCGATTTCAAGGACTTGATAGGCCGTGAGTGGCCTCCTCCTGTGTCTGGGTATCCTTGTGTAGGTATTCTTGTGTTGAGGTGAGTCAATAATTCAAGTGAATTTCCTGCTAAATACGCTTCACCGGGAAGGGAAGACATTCTTTTTTTTTTTTTTTTAGATCCTCGTGGAGGATCTCCACGTTGTTGTTCTTCATCTTCTTCTTGTGGACTTTTTTTTTGTTTCACAGCCTACATTTTTCATCGAAACTTCCTGAAACTTGGCGTATATATGTAAAAATACCCTGCGCAGACAGTAACAATCTCCGATTTTGAAAATTCCTCCGAGAAAAAAAAAGTTATGACGTCAAAATATCTCCGCTAATGGAAATCGCCTAAAAATTATCTCTGAAACAAGGTGAGGTTTTTGAATTCTGTTTGTGGGAATCGAACAGGGCATAAGCAGAGATGAATTACCGCACATATGATACATCACTATGACGTCATATCAATTTTTATGACGTCATTCCTATTTTTTGACATTTTTTGTTTCACAACCCAGAGTTTTCATCGGATCTTCGTGAAACTTGCCATGTCTATGCAGAAAGCCCACGCGCAGGCAGTAACCATCTCCGATTTTGGAAATTCTTCCCAGAAAAAGTTGACATGATAATATCGCCGCTAATGGCAATCGCCTATACCATTATCTCCGAAACTATGCAAGCTGTTTGAATTTTGTTTGCGGGAATCAAGCCGGGCATTAGCACAGATAATTTATCGCAAACCTGACGCATCACAATGACGTCATATTAGTTTTTATGACGTCATCATTAAGAGGACGAGGATCTTAGCTCATTTGTGCTTGTTGAGACAAAGTGTCCTTGCACATCTGCACTTTTTCGACCATTTCACAACAGTATCGATGCTCTGGAAATTAAATGATGTCCTTTGCTCCCTGATCCATTCCTGCACCATCCCTTGGACTTCGTCGTCCTCACTGTCATTTCGACCTTGGTTGCTTACTTCATCGGACCAAATAGATGAAAATTTAGGAAACAGATCTGGGATGGCAGCTTATGTTGTCGATTTGTTAGTCCATCAATGCTGGCCATGTCTTCGTTGGCGGCAGACACTGGTCCAACCAGGACATCCTTCAGCACGCACACACACGCGCACGCACGCGCACGCGCACGCACGCACACACACACACACACACACACACACACACACACACACACACACACACACACACACACACACACACACACACACACACACACACACACACACACACACACACACACACACACACACACACACACACACACACACACACATACATACATACATACATACATACATACATACATACATACATACATACATACATACATACATACATACATACATACATACATACATACATACATACATACATACATACATACATACATACATACATACATACATACATACACACATACACACACGCGCACACACACACACACTTCAAAATCATTCACACCATGTGTATACATTTTTCCATCGCAATGACATGGAGTTCATACCTTATCGTGCAGTCTTTCTCCTATGAGTATCACACCATTTAAAACCTTCATTAAGCAAACACCTGATGATGACTCATTGCTCTGTAATCCTGAACTTTTAGATGCAGTGGGGTAGACATCTTTACAGCATGATTTCTTTGCCCACCAATGGTGAAGTCGGGTACTAAGTGGTCAACAAATGACACTCCTGTGAGAAGCATCATTTTCTGGAGACATAACTGTGCCACAATGTTGTGCCCCCTCAAGGTTGGAGAAGAATTTTGTAATTTGTTCATGGTGCCGGTGATAGCTCACCTACACGTTGTGAAGGACACCGTGGGTCTTTAATGTCCACCAACTCATGCTGGCAGATGGGGAGCCCAGTTTAATGTCCATCTGCTCAGGAATGGCAAACACATTGAATAATTGTGCTTTATGCTTCATATCATGGTTCTTGGAAGTATTATGAGTCATGAAGGTGAATTGTGTTCTATTGTGTTCAAGTATATCATTAAATTTAAATAAAATAGATTTTGAAATGTTGGAGAAAAAAAAACTTTTTTCGGAAGTTTACAACCATTGCTGCAGTGTCAATGGTTGAGACATAATTTTCTCTGAAACCGCTGAACAAAAAATTCAAATTTGGCATAAGTCACCACTTCCTCATAGAGTACATAGGGTGATAATGATTACCTCATCGATGAAGTGGTATTCAAACCATAATTGATTGAATTGACATCCTTATCCAAAAATGTTATTGCAACTGCTTGTCCAATCGCTGAGAAACTTTAAACATAGTTGGGACTTCCCATGGAGAATATCTTCATGCGAACTCTGTCACCCCCTTCCTTGCTCTTCCTCACCCCCGTCCCACCTCTTCTCTCTCCCCATCTCTCTCTCTCTCTCCTCCTATCTCTCCCCATCCCTCTATCTTTCTCTCATTCCCACCCCCTTCCTCACACATTCTCCTTCTCGGAGTGTATAGCTACATGTGTTGAGGGTGCCGCTATCCCACTCCCCTCCTCACCCCTCCTCTCTCTCCCCCTCCCTCTCTCTCCCCTCTCTTTTCCCCACGCCTCACTCTTTCTCTCACCCCCTCCTCATACAACCTTCCTCCCAGAGTATGGCAATGTATGGTGAGGCATCACTCTCCCCACTTCCTCACTCCCCCCCAACTTCCTCACTCCCCCTTCCTCACAACCCAAACCTCCTCTCTCCCCTCCCTCCTCTCTCTCCCTTTTTCCCACTCGCTCCTCCCCCTTCCTCGCTCCCACTTTCTCTCCCTCTCTCTCTCCCCCCCCCCCTTTCCCCTCCTCTCTCTTTCTCTCACCCACACCAGCCTCCTCACACCCCTCCCTCCTGGAGTATATCATGACGTGATGAAGCATCGCTGTGCCCCTCCTTCCTTGCCCCCTCCTCACTCATCCCTCCCATTCCTCACTCCTCCTCTCTCCCCCCTCCATCTCTCTCTTTCTTTCTCTCACTCCCCCTGCTCTCCTCACACACCCTCCCTCCCGGAGTGTATAGCGATGTGTGATGAGACATCACCCTTCCCCGTTTGTTCACTCTACCCCTCCCTTCCCTGCTATGCCCCTTTCTTTGCTTCCCTCCTCCTCCCCTCCTCCTCATTCTCCCCTCTCCCTCCTCACTCCCCACCCTTCCTCTCTCTTCCACCCCGCTCCCCCTCTGCCCTCTCTCCACCCTCTTTCTCTCTCCCATCGCCCCCTCTCTTATTTGTCCCGTCAGTGAAGCGAGGGGTGGTATCTGCGAGTTTGAAACTAATGACTCTGATGCAATGTCTGTCTATGAGGCACCAGGGTGACACTTTGTAGTCAGGCCAAGAATCAAAACTACATATGCAACCTATGAGCAATCCTATCAACCCAAGCTCCTTTGACCTCAAAATCGTATCTTGAGTGAATTAAGTTGGCATCTCAAGCATGTTTGTGGCAAATGGCAAATGTTTTCAGGCAGTCGGTGTTTCGGAGGAAGACTCATAGATTTGAAACGGATGTGCATAACAACACTAGGATTGGCTGTGTTGATAAAAGGCTCAAAAATAGATGACGTAAATATAATCTAGACGAGATTTCATAAAATCGAGGCCAAACCCAATCCAACTTAATTATGGGACTTTCGTGATGAGGTACTCCGCCCCAGAATACTTGGGGTGCATGCTCACAAGCCCCAGTAATTACCGATGTTTGTTGCATGTGAACTGCTACAGTAAGTACATGCCTGCACGGTAAGGATTGTTACCTAAAATCGCTCACAAGGCTTCCAAAAGAAGCCAAAAATACTTGGAAAAGTACCTGAGAGGTGGGCCTCTGCCCAACGAAAGAGCCGGAGGAAGACATCATATCTGGTTTGGGCGCTTCTGAATACCGATGGGACGGTCATCTCTTGGGCTTGTAAATGAATACATAGGAAGAATGATTATATTGTTGTGGTTCTGGAAACCACATCCCTCCAACACCAATAGCAGCCAACAAACAGTGGTTCCCAGTCAGTTATTTCATTAATATACGTTCAGATAGACCCTTCCTTCTTGTCTTGTGGTTCGAACGGACAGTGCATTGTGTAAATCTCATAGCTAGTTCTGATCAAACCTCTGAACTTCATTCCTACTCTTTCTTTTTCTCTATTCCTGAAGTAAATCCAAGCAAGGGGTCCGTGCGAGGCCGGCAGTACCCGCACGTACTGTACGGGGCATGCTCGATGGTGGGCTGACCACGCGTTCAATGGTGGACTTGCACGCAGCCCGTGATACTTTATCATCGTACAGAACGGGGCACGAATAACACGGATCTTTGGTCGGTTCTGGGCATGGGGTTACAATAACGTCTCAACATCGACCAAAAGGTCAACGTTGGCCCGAAGTCACCAACTAAGGAGGTATTTCTAAAATCCTCAATTTTCATCTCGTTGACTTGAAATTTGAAGAGGATTTGCATATCAGCTTACTGAATTCAACCACCAATTATTTTTGAGGTCAACATAGGCCGAAAGGTCAACATAGGCCGAATTTCTAAAATTGTCAATTTTCATCTGATTGGCTTGAAATTGGGTGATTGAGTTCAACCACCAATTATTTTTGAGGTCAAATTTGTTTTATGGATTTTTCATGTATCGTGCTCTACAGGACATACTATTGGGTCGCCGAAATAGGTGACCCTTATTGTCAGTAATTCTGTCTTTGTTTGGATGTTTGTTCGTTTGTTATCAGCATAATTGGTAGTAAACGTGGGCGGATTTTGACAAAACTCGGGTGGTAGGTACATCTTATGACCTGGTGCTTTGGAAATTGTGATGGTTGCTCGGGACACTTTGGTTCCCTAGCAGCAACCAAAAAACCTTCAAAATCGCTACCGTTCACGCAAAATCAATTCCGAAAGCCATTACCCCACGTAGGGTTAAGAAATTTGGCACGAATGATCTACAGGTGATGCTCTATCAAATCTATTCCGGTTTTTGTGATATGTGGAATACTTTATCCGCAGCGCCCATACAATTAGGGTATGCTCTAAAATTGGCGAAAATTGAAGGCCCCCAAGCGACCAGGTGAGTGTATCGATACGAATGAAACTTTGCAGGTTCATGGTATTCAATGAGTGCTACAACTTTGCCTCAGGACATATTGACCGATTTTGCTTAGGTCAGGGGTCAAAGGTCAATTAGTGCAAAAATCGATAATATGCGAGAGCTGGAGGTGCCTTCGCGCCAAATGCTGCTACTCCTTGGGTTATGGTCCGATGGTCATGAAAATTCACACTAATCGTCTGGAATACATTGTGCACAAACAATTGAGCCGGATTTTCGATTTATATCTTTGTTCACCAACAGCACCCCCTTGAACTTTGGGGATTTCCGATTTCAAACCGCATTTTTGGTACTTTTCATTCAAATGGATACCCAGTATTTATCATTAGATGGAACTGGATGAGATGTGATATACATAATCTTAAGGTGATTCCCTATCCGCTGTATGACATCCATTTTGCTCTATATCTTATAGTTTCCATGCTCGGCGACCCATTGCCGCCTACCGGCTTGTTCTATCTTTGTTTGTTTGTCTGTCTGTCTGTCTGTCTGTCTGTTTATCACGTACAGGTCACAATTCTAAACCGATCATCATGAAACTTTACCAAGTTGTTGAGGTCATCTCATTTGAGAAGCCTTTTGATTTTGATGTCAAAGGTCAACTCGAGGTCAGATTTCTAAAATCGTCATTTTCATCTGATTGACTTGAAATTTGAACAAGATTTTCATATTGCATCACTAATTTGGGAAACCAACTATTGTTGAGATCAAAAGGTCAAAGTTCAACTCAAGGTCAAACTTCAAAATCTTCTTTTCTGAAGTGGCTGATCAGATTGAGGCAAAACTTTACATGTATGACCGCCAACACATGAGGAACAAAACGTTCTCACATCTAATGTCATAGGTCACATGGTTTGGCAGCCATATTGGATTTACCCTAAAACCCATAAAAAATCTTCTCCAGAACGACTGGGCAGATTGAGGGGAAACTTCATAAAATGTTCGCCAAGCCTTGGGGATACGAAAGTATTCACAAATAATTGATAGGTCGCATAGTCTGGCAGCCATAGTGAATTGAGCAAAAATCTTTTTTTTAATTCTTTCTCTTGAACCGCTTCATCAATTAATGTGAAACTTCACAATTATGATGTAGTGTTGATGCGAAATACAGGTTTTAAATTTCAATATGATTGGATGCATGGTGTAGCAGCCACAATTATTAATTTTTTTGACATGGGTTATTTTTCATTTTTTTTTTTTTTTTTTTTTTTTTTTTTTTTTTTTTTTTGGCTCACTTGGCTGTGCCTGGATGGATTTGAGGGTAGCGGAGTTGCGGCAGAAACCAGAATCCTATCCAGGTTCCTACTGATGAATTAATCTTTGCTTTTTGCTTGTTCGGGTTCCTTCTGATGACTCCAATGCAGGGCTGTACCTACTTGGTCTTCCATTTGATTTGAACTGAATTCATTTTCATTCCATTCCGATTTCCATCCATCCATCCATATTCCCTGCTTTGTGATTTTCCTCGATCTTCTTTGCAATTGTTGGGGCCAAGTCTGTGCTAAGTTGGGACCATAATCTGTGTAGAGCGTTGGTGCTGCCAAAGCAGTCTCCTTGGCTATTGGACACAATCCTGGACAGGTCGCCATGCTGGCACTCATTTTTGCCTACTTCGGAAGGTTGACGGGCAGAGTCAACGCCACCTGGTATTAATTCAAAAGCCGAGTGGGATTTCAACTCAGGAGCCTCGGATCCCAAGCCCACCACCCTAACCATTAAGCCAACACCAGGCATATTCTAAATTCAGTTGAATAACAACAAACGTCACGGGTCAGGGTGAAGTGTTGCATCAAAGCGGGACGTCCTGGTACCCGGTCATCACTGCCAGCAATTATAAAGTGGCAGTTCTAGTTATGTCTATTATTAATTAAGTAACACACCAGCATACCAACACCACACAAAAAAACAAGTCCTGACGAGGGTCTGCAATCTCTGATTGCTCTTTTTCGTGTTGGTTATGCAATACGCTAATTTTATGCATTTTGCACAGAAACGTGCTATTCTTGACATTGGATACATGACATTGCATGAAAATTGTACAGTATCAAAGAATTGTTTCTCGAGTTGAAAATCACAATGCTTACTTATTATAACCCTTATTCACATGTGTTTGTTGTACATAAACATATGCAAAATTGCAGTTTTTAAAATTGCATGTGACTACTAATTGCCATGTGACACTTGAACGGAAAATCCAATTTGGACGTATGTGGTGTAAAAATGTGTGCAAGACCATCGAGCAAAAAAAGTCGTGAGAGGAGAATTTGAAATCCGCAGTGGTTGCGAAAAATATCAGAAATACAATAATTACAATAATGGATTAATATTTATCCTGAGAGCCTCTCTTTGCCCCCCCTCCCCCTCCCCCACCCCCACCGACCACCCAGTGCAGTTAGAGTTAAAGCTCCCATTCCCACTTATACTTCTTCAATCACGGAAAGAAAGGCTTTCAAAATAGGCACCTTGAAGATTAAATGGTCACAAATTTTGGTTCCAACATAAATTGATCATTAGCTTTCTAACAGCACCATATTTATTATTCTACAACAGACGGATGGATGCTTCTCCTTTTATTAATCGATCAGGAACAAGTGCGATTGGGAGAATTAACACCTGGAAGAGAAGTGGCAGGTGACTTAGCCCCAAGAATTACAAAGAAGCTCGAGGAAAATCACAAAGCAAATTATCAATAAATGTACGTTAAAATTTTGAAGAATGACAAAAGGACGTGAAGAATGATTCAAAAAAGGATTGGACCCACTGGATGAAGATGGACCACTGGAATGGTGAGGAGAACGCCAACTGCATTGGGATGGAAAACGAATTGTGATAAAGATCAAGGCTATTTATTACATCTGTAAACAAACAGAATGACACAAACAAGCTTTAAGAAAATGGAAGTATTGATTCAAAAAGAACAGGTGCACAAGATTCTGCAAAGTCCTCAAAGAAAGCACGACTCATTTGCTTTCAGGATGTAAATCACAAAATGCTCAAATAACTGTATAAACGCAGAAAGACGTGCATAATAATGCATTGGCATTTGTGAAACGCCTTGAATGCCGCCCACCCTCACCCCCACTGAAAAGCAAGAGAAGCATGTCACAGAAAAAAAAAAAGATCGATAATTAGGACATAACACTCACGTGTGACCTGACAATTCCATCAAGCAAAACCACAAGCATCATGCTCGAGACATTGAAAACAAAACAGTACCACCAGATATAGTACTCAGAAATAAGACAGAAAGAAAGGATGCAAATTGATAATGAAAAATAATGATAGCAAATCACTTTGGTCTGAGTTAGCAGCTGGATCGGTGTAACTAAACCAGTCAGTAGCTGGACTTCAAAAATGGCGTGAATATTAGTTTGAAACCCAATGAAACTCGACCTCACAACAGTAGTACTCATAACAACTGAAGCGGTAAAGAAACCATCTCTTCGACCATTCATTCGAACGATGTACCATGAAATACCACAACTCCTTGAAGCTTTTTAAGGTTCAGTGACAATACTTAAAAGAGACGAGTTAAGATGCCTTGATAAGGAAAACCTGAAAATATTCCTCTCCTTAAACTTGAAAACATCAAAACTTAAAACCTGAAAAATGAATATGGATATCTTCGGTCTCAGGAGGGGGCTCGGTTCACCTTCGGATGGCCACTTAAGGAGACTACAACAAACATGAGTTGAAGACCATTCGTGTTGTGATTACACACCTTTCGCCAGTGTTTAGCTAACCACGTGGATCACTTTTTCTTTCTTACGAAGGAGAATGGGGGCACCAATAAAGCGTGGAAGGAACACAAAAGGATGTTTAATTGCTTGATAATTAGAAAGCGCAAAGGGACTGACATTGAGTTACAATCCATCACCATCAGGACACCGTAGTGAAGACCGCGAGCAGTGACGGCTGTATCACTCAAAGGAGAAGAGACACTTGAAGTCCACACATCGTTGCATAAGCAACGGGTGGAGCCATAAGTAAAAATGTTTGTTCGTCCTCTGTATGGACACTTGCTTCGAGGTGATCGGCCATTTTGCAAGATGACCTCCAAATGACCTTCAAAGGTTGAGGACCTGGAAGATGTTCACGTATTTATCAGATAACTGAAATGCATTCACGATTCTTGCCTTAATTGTTGAAGATATCATCAATCAAAATGTATTTCTATAACCGGATGCACTCTTTAAAAAAAAGGGAACACTTGAAGGACATTCATGCTCTTCTTTTGAACTGTGGGGATGAAGAGGTGTTTTGTGGTTAGCAGAAGAAAAAGGATGACATGAAAGCGTTTTTCTCTCAGGCTGCGTTAACCCTGTTTTCTGTTGGTCACTGGCATGCCATGTGGAATGCAAGCGCCCTGTATTGGATTCAGCCAACGAATCATGTTTCACCGGCATCCTTTGGGAGATGGGGGAACGAGAGGTTTGGTCAGGAGGGAGGGGGTGAGGGGGAAGGGAATGCAGTTCAAAACAGGCAAAAAATGCGCTCAAGGAGAAAGAGAAAGCGTAAGATGGGCCGAGAAAAGTGTGGGTGGAGGTGATGTCCGTATGAGCGTAATGGAAGCCGGTGAGGTACAGATGAGAGAAAGAATGATGGTGGGGGCAGGGATGGGGTTGTGGGATTTTGTCTGCATTTATTCCACTGTTTGTTATTCTGTAGATTCCCTGGAGGCGATTCCAGCAGAGAAAACCTTCCTGACAAGCGCTTCGACCAATTCCACATCTAAAAATCTCTGAAAGCGATTCACAAGGAGAGAGACAATTAATTGAGGAAAGGCTTCTAAAATCTCTGAACAGATTCTAAAGGCGAAGAGGGATTGAAATCGGAGCTATGTGAATATTTGAGTAATAAATGCTATATGCAGAACATTTTATTGCCTTGCACCCCCTCTCTTCGCCCGATACACCCGCTACACCAGATCGACCACCATGATGCTGACACTCGGAACCCTTAATCAAACTTATAAAGATGAAAACAGCTCCTTGGAGATATCCTTCACTACATCGCACTATAATTTGTGTAGATTGCAGTGCTTCAAAATCAAATGTAATCCAGCCATTTGAGTGACTTGGCAGTAAATCAGCCGGGAGGGAAATGGGGGAAAGAAGCAATAGATTTTGTTCTGCAATAATAAAGCAGATTGATGAGGAACATGGTGATGCAAATGAGGAGAAAATGAATTTTTATGACGTGGAAGACAGGTGCAAATGCACACACAAACACTAATATACATATATATATATATATACATATATATATATATATACATTCGATTTGTACAACAAATTTTAAACATGCATTTTAATAAAATAGACATTATCAAATAGGCCATGGGCTAGATAGGGCCATCGTGCACCCCCCCCCCCCACCTCCCAACAAAACTATGTTTTTTTGAAGTGTCTGGATATACTGAATACGAATTTGAATGTTAAAATTGAAAATATTGGGATGTACTACCTGTTTTAGCCTCATAAATAAGGGAACCCTCAAAAATGAATTTTCGTCAATTGTGCCAAAAGCGATTTCCGCACCCAATCAGAATGGCTTCTAGACGACGCATTACACTGTCAGACGACACATTATGGCTTATATGAAACATAATCTCATGCTGGTTCCATGTATGTATCTAAAATTAATATAACATGTTGAGTACATGTACTGTATCGTCTTATTAACCGTTCATTACTGTGTTGTAGAAGTTTCAATAAAGCTTATTTTTAAGACATTTTTTTTTTCTTCTGCCAAATAGTCCAGAATAAGAATCTGACTTAATTTGTTATCCATATATATAGTATCCAAATACAATTTAATCCAGATAACATGAACACACATGATGTTATCACACTATAAACAACAGAACGCTATTCACAAAATCAAAAGCAGGGTTGGGTTTTAAAAATAAAATAAATTGCTGAGAACATTATTCATGTTAATATCGCTGGTATATTCTTTCCCACTCTTAATAATATAGTAATGTATTTTACAATACATATAAATGTGCTCCATTCATACTTATTTCCCAAATTCTGATTACAAACAATGATTGAAACCAACATTATATTTACTTATAGTAGGTAATAACAGTCTGTAACATTGTTCCTTTTACCAAGCAATAACACAGTATATCTTTCATATACATATTTCAAGGTATCTCTGTTGATATATTATCATGATCATACAGTTTCATTGCGTTCATCAGGTAAGTAACAATATCAGGAGATTTTACTGTCATCCATTTCAATCAATGTCAACAGCTAATGGTTCAGCTATGTTCTTCAATCTTGGTCAGACTCCGAGCTGTCACCAGGTAAGTACTTCTATTCCTCTGGTATGCTGTCATCATCTGATTCATCATCTCCATCATCACTGGTGTTCACTGATTCAGCAATATCTGTCAACTGCTGTGGGAGAACACACCCCTCATACCGGAGAGGCTCCAGTTTTTGGTTGACAAGTGCCCAACCGTGTCCGTCACCAGCATCGGGATATCAGGGTTGGCAATGGATATGGCCTTCTTCCATATCCCAACCTGGAAGTTCACTCTCCTGATGTGCTGCTCCAGACTCTTTCTCCATGGAGGATGAGTAGCCAGGTCAACATTACTTGAGTGGGTGAGATGATCATCATCTTTGGCACACAGCTCACTCATTCTCAAGAATCGCAACTCATCTACACTTCAAACACGAGATCTTCCATACAAAGCACAAGTGAACTCATTGAGATTATCCATATGCAATTTAGGATGTGATAACATCGCGGATATCCAAGATATTGGACTAATTTTGGCATCAAGTGGAATGCTGTTGGCATTGGCATGTCACCTCATGGTTAATTAGCAGGATATATAACAAGAAACAGGTTAAAATAAGCTTTATTGAAAACTCCACAACACAGTAATGGGCAGTTAATAAGATGATACAGTACATGTACTCATGTTATATAAGCTCTTGGATATATTAATTTTAGACACATACATGGAACCAGCATCAGATTATGTTTCATATAAGCCATAATATGTGTAGTCTGACAGTGTAATGCATCGTCTAGAAGCCATTCTGATTGGGTACGGAAATCGCTTTTGGCACAATTGATGAAAATTCATTTTTGAGGGTACCCCTTTTCATGAGGCTAAAACAGGTAGTGCATCCCAATATTTTCAATGTTAACATTCAAATTCGTATTCAGCATATCCAGACACTTCAAAAAAACAGTTTTGTTGGGAGGTGGGGGGAGGGGGGTGCACGGTGGCCCTATCTAGCCCATGGCCTAAAAGTTTTTCGATTTGCACTCCTCAAGATAAAACCAGAAATGGATGAAGAAGAAGAAGAAGAACCAGAAAACTCTCACTTGAATAGTTACAATGCAATGTCCTCAACTTTGGTTGAGAGAAAGAAAGGATGGGATTACCTGATTGGTGGAACCATCGAGCATCATGAATATAATGAGTAGGTGGAAATGGAACGGAAATGAACTATCATGAATAATGAATAGGCGGAGATGAATCGCCAAAGCACTGGTGGGAACATAATGTGAATTAGCTGAGGGCTTGTAGGGGGGTGGGGGAGGTGGAGGGAGATGGGGATGAGGGGTGGGGAGGGGGATGTGGGGTGGGGTTGGGGGGTGGGGAGGGGGGATGTGGGGTGGGGTTGGGGGGTGAGGTGGGGGTATCCTCTCCTGCATTTTTTTTCATTTATTTATTTTCATGTTTTTTTTTTTTTTCATTTACGGACACTTTCCAAAGATTCTGTGATTTTTTCCCGGTTCACAGAATCCTTTCCGATGGTTCTGTGATTTTTTTTTCCCGGTTCACAGAACCCTTTCCGATGGTTCAGTGATTTTTTTTTCCAAGAGTTCTGTGATTTGGCACGCAAAGTTACCGCGCTTCCCCATTGTCTTGGGTCGCTCACCTACATTTGTTTTTCATTTGTTTTTTTTTGCATTTACTTATATTTTCATTTATTGATGATTTTTAGCAGTTCTCTAATTTTTCTCAGTGTACCGGCTTCAATTTCCGTTGGTCCGTGACATTTCAGGTTTCTACTTCACTCGGAAGATATGGAACTTTAATATCAATAATTATAATGAGCTTTATTTATGTATATTAGTGCAAGACTGTACGTGCATGGCTGTACGTGCAAAAAAAAAAACTTTCCCGTACGTGCGTGGCCATACGTGCAAAAAAAAGAAGAAAAAAAAAAAGAATAATTGTGACGTCAATCGTGATGTCATAGCACCGTGTCCTGTCATTGGTTTGGTAAATAAATGGCCATAACTTGGGAACCACTTGTCCGATTAATATCAAACCTTGAAAAGGCAGATACTCAGGGCCCCAGCAATATAGCTGGCAAGTTTCAACGAGATTTGACCAGTGGTTGTTGAGAAACGGCGGTCACAGACACAGACACACAGACACAGACAGACACACACACACAGAGATTGCTGGAATTATAGATAGATATACATGTATATGTATGTATGTATATATATGTATGTATGTATGTATGTATGTATGTATGTATGTATATATATATATATATATATATATATATATATATATTTGTGAGGAGGAGTGATGTAAGGGACACATCAGCCATTTTGGAGTTAATGCCATATAGCACTATTTTAACCCTTACCCTATCATCGGAGCCTATCATCATCATATCATTAAAAAATATCACTTACATCACTCCTCCTCGCAGGGCCTCGTATGTATATATGTATATGTATATGTATATGTATATGTATATATATATATATATATATATATATATATATATATATTCATAACGTTCTCCGACCTGAGACCAGCACCTTGACTGTGTGCAGCTCCCAGAAGAACTATTTCACAGTGCTAATTGCAAAGATGTAATTGCAATTTCAGATGCTGTCAGAAGTGCATGGAAAAGTGCAGTTACTAACCGGTTTCACCCTTATTGGAGCATCATCAGGGCAACATGACAAGCTTCCATACACTTAGGACAAAACCTTTCAGTTTTTGAAACCACTTGGCCCTCTCTCTCTCCCATTGGCCTCCCCCACCTTCTCCACTCCCTTTCGATCTCATTACTCATCACCTCTTTCGATCTCATCACCTCTTGTTGCTCCACTACCACAGCCAGCACTTCTTTGTGCTGCCATCTATATCTTCTTACTGCCAGTGCAACTGAGCGTGCACTCAATGCATGCTGCTTCGTTCCTCAACCTCCACACCAACAGCAGCTCTCCTCCTGCAACAACCCCCACACCCACAAATTTGCTGGTGATGGAAGCACATCATACGTTTCCCGCAACAGGATTGGCTCCATCCTCCTCCTTTCTTCTCACCTCATTGTCAACCATCTTCTTCCTACTTTCCTTCACACATGACTCCCCATATATCATGCTTCATCCACCCCAAACCCTGCTTCCCATGTTGCACCATTCTCATCACCTCCCGTTGTTGCAACTGCTCCTCCATTTCATCCACTTCCGACTTGCCTTCTTCTCTGGGAGAGCATTCTTCATGACTGGATCACTCGAATCCCGCCCATCATAAACTCCCTCACCCTCACCACCTGATACTCCTCAGTTGATGATGTCAAGAGCCTCCTGTTGACTTAAGTGTTGAGGTGGCTGGCTTAAGAGCTTAGGGTCTTGAGCTTGAGCCCCTGTCGTGCTGTTGAAACAACACCAGGTCAGGATTGCCCGGAACCATCTTGCACTCACCGTGTCGGGATTGCTCGTCTTACTTTATGTCTGATGCAACCTATAACTCCCGGGCGAGCTTTATTCTCTCTTTCTTGCAAACTAACTTCATACAACTTTCAACATGAACTTTTCTTACTCATTTTCACTCAATAACTTTACATTCTCTCCCTCTCTTATTTCTCATTCATCTCATTTCCTCAGAAACCTTCAATGAAATATGATAAAGTCCGAAAAGTTAATTGCCCCGAGTTCCCGACATTTTGGAGTGCGAAGAATCTCGAGTGACCTGACTGTCTCTGCTGCAAATGAGAGAGTGTATGTGGGGGGGGGGGGCTCAGGAAGTCATAGTATCTGCCCCTCCCAACCAAAACCCTTGCCTTTTGAATCAATGTGACACTTTTTCAATTCATTTTACCAACATTTGTGGTCTTTCTTCGAATCTTTCCTCTGTGTTGAACATCATTTAGCAAGTACCTCTCCCAATATCTTGCTTCTCTCAGTGAACAAATTGTCACATGATGTTGTTGTTAATTATTTTAACATTTCAAACTACAACTGTCACTCACGTTTCCGCTTCAAAGGAGGAGTCTCTGTCCATTCCAACATCAACACACCTTGTGGACCTTGAATCTCCAAACTTTGATCTCATCTGACTTAAGATTTATCTCCCGACCATCAATATTTTTCGCTGTTTCACTTACTGCTCTCCCAACTCTACAAACTTTATAACTTTCTTTGAGCATCTTCATTCCTGCCACGAGGCCGTAACATCCTCACACCCTCAAGCTGAATTCCTCTTTTGGGAGACTTCAATGTACACCACACGGAGTGGTTGAAATCTTCCCACATGGATGTTGGGGAAGTGGAAGCCCTTACATTTTCAATTCTCAATGATTTGGAGCAAATTATCAACCACACTACCCATATTCCAGATCGTCATGATCACTCTTCCAGTAATTTTGGAATTGTTCGTCACCTCCAATCTTTCAAGTCTATCTGTCCTACCAATTCTTGGTTCAATAATTCTCGCTCTGTGGCCATTTGTGCGAGGGATGCGGGATATCGGACATGTAAAAACTCCTCTTCCTCGGACTCTCATTCGGCCTTCATATCTGCCAGAAATTATTGCAAACATGTTATTAGTGAGGCCAAGCATTCCTTCATCAAAAATAAATGTGACAACCTCTCATCTTCTTCCACGACTAGGTATTTCTGATTCTCAGTTTAACTGAGTATCTCCAACAACTTCTGTCGCCCTACCTTTCCTCCACTTTTCTGTTACAATGATACTATCGCTTTCTCTCTGACTTATAAAGCGACTCTTTTTGGTTCTCTTTTGTCCTCTAATTCCACATTGGATGACTCTAACATTACAACTCCCCCTGATGAACCCCTTACCAATCATGTGCCCCTCCTTGTCATCTCTTCATGCAGTTAAAAAGTCCTCCTCTCTCTGGATACAAATAATGCCTATGGACAAGATGGCATTCCTCCTCATGTCTTGAAGGAATGTGCTTCAGAACATGTACAGTACCTGTACTTGCTCGTTTTGTTTCGTTTTTATTTAAAAAAAAAAACCTAAACTTTTCCTCTTACCTGGATACATTCCTTAGTACAGACTATTTTAAAGAAGGGTGAACTTTCAAACCCTTCTAAGTACCGTCATATTGCTTTGACTTCTACTGTTTCCAAAGCCTTTGAATGTCTTCTCAATTCACATTTTCTCAAGAATCTTGAATCTCAGTTTACTATCTGACCACCAATATGGCTTTCGCAAGGCTAGATCGACAGGTGATATCCTTTCTTACATTACGAATGTCTGGGCCTCTTCGGTGAGAGAATTTGGGGAATCTTTTGTTGTCGGCCTTGATATCTCAAAAGCCTTTGTCAGAGTTTGGCATCGGGGTCTGATATCCAAGCATCCCTCTTTCGGCTTTCCTACTTCACTCTGCTCTCTCATATTGAGCTTCTTTCCAACAATTCCAGCTCCATCATTGTTGATGGTTCAACATCTCGCTCCTTCCCTATCAACGGCGGTATCCCTCAGGGTTCCGCCCTGTCTCCTCCACTCTTCCATGTTTTTGTCAATGACCTTTCTTCCAAAAATAATCAAATGCATTAATTTGTACGCTGATGACTCAACAATCCATTCCTCCATATCTTTCCCATCTGTCCCGTCTTTCCTCACTCGATCTACATCTCGTTTCATCTCGGCCACCTCTTTAAATTCGGATTTGGACGAGATCTCCCAGTGGGGCAAATGTTATCAACTTGCGTTTAATGTTTCTAAAACTCAAATTATTTAAATCTCTCTCTCTGAAACTCCTCTCAACTCTCCAATCTCCTTCAAAAGCTCCAGAATTACACCACGTGATACAATAAACCTATGAGGTATTACCCTAACATCAAATTTATCCTGACATCCACACATGATGCAAATGGCTAAGTCTGCTTCGAAGAAACCCAGAGTCCTGTTTCGATGTCGAAGATTCTTCTACTCTGAACAGTTGCTTCAACTATATAAAGGATTGATTCATGCTAGTCTGGAGTATTGCTCTCATATTTGGGGAGGATCGAGTTCCACATACTTACTGGACAAAATTAAATCCTAAGTTATCCGAATTATCAGCTCTCCCAATCTTTTATTTTTGTATATAAAACGCATAACAAAAGGGGAGGGAGAGGGAAGCACAAAACAGTGGGGAACAGAGACATTAGGATATCTGTGGAAGGGAGAGGGATGGGGCGGGGAACACGGGGTATACAAGATGGACACCACAGGGACTTTTATGAAGGATAGCAGGGAATTTGAAGGAGGGAGGTTTGGGGTGGATTAACGGGGGTAGAAAAGATCATGGTTTTGGATGGTGGAAGATAAGAAGTGGTGGTGAACAGCTGTTTTGAAGAAATGGATTTAAAAGAGTGAGGGCGTTTATTCCAAAGGCGGGGAAAAAGAGGAATGAAAGGGTGAAGGTGAGCAGTGATTCTTGATTTTGGTAGTTTCCCCAGAAGGGGGTTGCTGGCGGACTTTGAGCGCCCTGTGGAAATATGGTGGTTTGGGGGGGGGCAGGTCACAGCCAGAGCAGGGGGGGCAAGGCCAGATAGGAGATGGTAGAAGACAGGCCACTGACCTGCCTGTGGTGAGAGAGTGAGAGACCCAAAGACTCAGCTTTATCGCGGGAGATACCAATGATCCTAAATGCCTTGATTTCCACAGCGTGAAGCCAAGAAAGGTGAGAGGCAGGAGCACCAGTCCAGAGGGGAGAGCAGTACTCCATCAGGCTGCAGACGAAAGCTTTGTATGTGGTCAGGAGCTCAGGTGTGCCAAGGAAGGACTTTGCAGGATGGAGGATGCCCAGATGGTGACTGGGTTTGGAGGCCAGCTTGAAATGTCCTCAAAACTCGAACCGCTCAAATTATGCCGCAAAGTTGACTCTCTCTTTTTCTATAGATATTACTTCGGTTTCTGCTCCCAAGAACTTGCTGCTTGTGTACCTCCACCATTAGCAAGACCACAAAGTACTCGACAAGCCACGCCATCGCATGATCGTTGTGTGGCCATTGGCAACTCGAGGGCGGACCGTGATGATGTTTGTTTCTTCCCCTTCACTGCCAGACTCTGGAACTCTTCACCTTCTCATGTCTTTCCAAACACTTATGACCTTCCCCTTTTCAAAAAGCAGATTTTGTGACTTCCTCAAAAACTCTGACTCTTCTCTCTTTCTTCACTTTTATATCAATACAGTTCTTTCATTGAAGGTCTGGCTTCAATGAGGACTCTTAATCCATCCATGACTGCAACCTTCAACATTGAAAAAAAAATCGAAAAATAAAAAGGTGGCTTGATTCAGCCTGTCGTCCTTTCGAAGTCAGCAAAATGAGTACCAGCTTATTGGTAACGGGTACTGAATCGGCAGCATAGCCACACTTCCAGAAAATGATGCAACCAGCAGCCACAGGCTGCATGTAAAGCAACAACATTGATGTTCAGGGAAACCGAAATTTTCCACCCTGACCATAGAAAGCAATATTTGTCAAACAGCGTGGCACTCACAACCCACTCACAAAAACCTCCATCCTCTCTACATGCCCAATCGCAATATAAATCATCAATGGCCACAATACTCGTGGCATTAATCCAAACTTCAATCACCATATCTTCAACTTTCCTGGCAAAGCACTTCCACCAATCCTCTCAGAAGCTTGTCCCTTACATCCTTCATCCTTCCCACATCATTCAACTCCACCATATACCATCTTCCCAAGCTCTTCATGGGGGCCTTGGCCAATGATGGAACCTCATCTTCTCCCAGCTCCATGATCCACCACCCCTCGTCTCACCACAACACTCTTTGACTTTCTTGCCTTAAAGCCCATCTTTGCCCACCGCATCAAACTGTACAACCACTCCAGCACCTCAACTGCTGCATCCGCTAACTGTTGGACAACTGTCAGGTCATCCATGAATGCAAACATTGCTGGCAGGCTCTGACCAGGGGCAAGCTCCACTTCTTTCCCATGTCCACTCACAGCACGCATCAGCAACTCCATAACCAGCACAAACAAAATAGGGGAGATGGCATATCCCATCGGGATCCCCACTTCCAACTTCTGCCTCTGTTATGTAGGACTGTTACAAACATAATCACAAACTGATCATAATATGCCATCAAAAAATCCCAAAAGCTTCGTGGCACCCAAAATAAATCCATGGCATATCTGATCAAGGCGTGCGACACTGACCTATATGCACTCTGTAAATCCAACCATACAACTGAAACATCCTTACTTTGCCTCCTGTAATACTTGTCAGACCATTGCCGAGTGTTCAAAACATCCTGGTGAACCTGGTCTACCTGCCTTTTGTACTGAACCATCCACAAAACCATTCTCTCTGATGAAGCCTGAAAGCCACGCAACAAAGACACCCATCGATATCTTCCCATCTACATAAAGCAATGATATTGGTTTAAACTGCTCAAGTGTCACAGCCTCCTCCTGCTTTGGAATATGAACTCCTTCCTCCATACTCCATTGAATGGGCACCACTCCTTTCCTCCACACCACCTTCAGAGCCTCCCACAGATACTGCCTGATGCCTCCAGAACTCTATAAAACCTTATATTGTACTTCACTTGGTCCTGGAGCTGATGCTGCCCGTGCCTTCCTCAAAAGTACCTCACCTTCAAACATCTTCGGTTCTGATAAATCAAATGGAACTTCTGGCTCCGTCGGTCTCACCAAGCCTTATATATATCCTCCTTAATTTCATTCATCCTTGTGTCTGTGTATGTTACATGAAGGTGACCTTCCAACTCTTCCTTTGATACCTTCAGTGCACCAGACGTAGACCACCAGATCAGACCTTTTGATCCTTCATAAATCGAACCCCAAATGGGTATCTTTGGCAGTAACCACACCACTTCTGAGATTTGCCACTTAGAACAACAAAAATCAACATATTTGATGCTGTATGTGCCAATCACATGATAAAGGTGACTTTGTAAGGTTGGTGATCAAGAAAATACAATGCCCACGTAATACAGGGTTTACTTTCTATCGATCAGGGCAGATTAGCATTGTTCCTGGAGCAACTGTGGGGGTACCGTGTTTGAAATTTCGCCGATTATAAAATCAACATCATGAAAACAATTGCATATGATTGAGAGCTTTTTTTGAAGGAACAATATACTTGCATTCACTTATTATAAACTGGTTGGCCAAATCTGTTCTCGCGCTCGCATCACCCCAAGGGGGCATCCGCTGCAACACACAACATTTCTTGAATTTGCAACTTACACTGGGATTAAACAAGACTTTGTATTCCGTATTTTAGGCAAAAAGTAATCCGATGAACAAGTACTCAATTTTAGTCTTTATAGACACTGCATTAAAGGAATCGTAATCCTCGTTTTACAAAGTTAACCAGGGGGTGACCTGGAGATCAATGTTATCTCGTGGTTGTGTGCCGTTCATGATGTTGAGGATCTTGTATTCTAGTTGTATATGTGGATGTGACGGTGAATTTTGCATTGAGAATATCATTGCCAAAAACCTTAATATTTCATGGAGTATGGTTGCAATGAAAAAAAAAAAAAGGTTTCACGATGACTCTGACACCATACACTTTCCTCCGAGCATCTTACACTGGGTGAGACACCAAAGCTGCTGGCCTTGGCTACCGGCGAAGCACAATCAGTCTTTGTTGAGCAATAAGGGGCATGTAGTATGGGACACGGCCCAAACAGGACACCATTGAAATCTGGTTCCAATCACCCAGCTCCACTGCTTTGCCCGGAGGCAACAATCCACCCCCTCCCTCCTCACTCACTCCGCTGCCCTCATTCCCTTCCTCCCCAACCCAATGCATGCCTTTCCCTTTGACTGCCTCTTACTCCCCTCCCCCCCTTATTTTACCTCTTTATCTCAACCCAGCTTTTCTGTACAACTTTATTTTAACATTTCCAGGTGTAAGAAGTAGGAGTTCTTCCCCACTTTTATGTGACAGGTAGGGAAAACTGGAAAGGAAGCATAATTGCCGAGTGAAATCGGTTTGTGTTCCCACAAAAGTGAACAGAATTACAAAAAAAGTCACAATTATCCAAATCAGACTTTAACCAGCTTGATTTGCATTGAGAAATAATAATATTGCTGTTTGATATATTTCTTTATTGGCTACTTCACACCTCTTTTTCCTTTTAAGTATATATATATATATATAGATATCTTTCAGAATGTCATTGATTTTTCCAATGATAACATAAAGGGTGCCCCACAGAAAACCAGTAAATTTGGTACAGTTTATTTAAAGCAAACTTAGATGTAGTGTAAAACAAAGATACACTTTATTATATGTTAGTTTATTGATATGGCAAAATAAATCTCAATCTCAAATTTCCTGTAATTCTGGGTACAGTGGTGGCTTGTTAGTGAGTAACACTGGACTTGCTGAAGGTGGATTCAAGTCCTGCTGAAGGTGGATTCAAGTCCTGCTGAAGGCAGCAGTATTAAGGATTTGGATTCTATGATTCAGGAAGTCGAGTTCGCTTCAGAACTTGCCCCATGACTCTTGGAATTGCAAATGCAGCCCAGCTGGGTCATTAACGATCTTAACAGTTTGGAGCATCTACGTGCCCCACTTTGTCTAGTCTATTTGTGATGGTTGTCCACTCAGGGATGTTGACTGTTACCCCCTTCTCTAAATACAGGAGGTTGTTTTGAAAGATTATGGGTCATAACCCCACCCTTTCTTTTTTGTATACAAAGTCGAGGCTCGTGGAGGAGCTACTGTAGATGACATAATGAACCAGGACATAACAGTGGAAGAGGAGCGGGGGTGCATATCAACAGCAGAATCGAGGGACAAAATAGAGGGAGACATGGAGGAATAAAGGACGTGGGAAGAATGAGAGCAAGAGGGGTGGGGGGGGGGGGCACAGGAGGTGAACAAGATGGATACAGCTGCAAACTCTCAATCACAAAAGTGGAAGGGAAAACTGGGGAAGAAGCAGAAATGGGACAAAATAAATAAATAATAAAACCCTTCTCCTGTACTCGCAACTCAGAAATATATTATACCCAGAAAAAGCTGTTATTCTGTGGCTGATTCCAGAGTACTTTCTTCTCTCCTCATCAAACTGAGAATTATCCCTTCTCTTTTGGATTTCAGGATTACATTCGACCACGATCGACCGGGTGATGAAACTGTCACTCACAATGCCAACAAACGGTTTGTTAGCTTTGTTACAAAAATTGTTTTGTTACAAACCCAATTTTATCAATGTTGATATATTATTGAACGAAATCACCAGTTTGCAAGCAAGACGTATTTGTTGTGACTTTATGTGACTAAATTCACCGTGGAAGCCATCACGTAACGTGTATTCTGAAAGCGGATTGAAAGAGTCGGAATCTACGAAGTGGATATGATCATTAATTTGGAAGCCGGAGAGGAGACTGTGGAAGACAGAAAGACCACCGACCTACTAGTGGTGAGAGAGTAAGAGACCGAAAGACTCGGACTCATTGTGGGAGATACCAATGATCCGAAATGTCTTGGTTTCCACAGCGTGAAGCTGAGAAAGGTGAGAGGCGGGAGCACCAGCCCATAGGAGAGAGCCGTACTTAAACATGCTGTAGTTGAAAGCTTTATACATGGTCAGGAGCTCAGGTGTGTCAAAGAAGGACTTTACATGATGGAGGATGCCCAATCTTCGACTGGCTTTGGAGGACTACTTGGAGATGTGGATTTCCTAGGAAAGATCATGGCATAAAATGAGCCTAAAAGTTTGAATGAAAGGACTTCTTCAAGAAAATTGTTGAGAAAGTAGATGGGGGGGTGCCATTGGTCCTTTCAGAGAGACATCGTGAGTGTGTGAGAGATTTGTCAGGGTTGAAAGACATGTTCCAAGTGTTGGACCAGCTTGTGATTTTATCCAGATCTGCAGAGAGTGAAGAGGCTGCTGCTTGCTGATCAGATGGTACAAGAGAGGGTGGAGTCATCAGAAAAGAGATAAACAGGATTTTCCAGAGTCGGAGAAATCATTGATGAAAATGAGAAAAAGCACTGGGTGCAGAACACGCCTTGAGGAACTCCAGACTGGACAGAAAGAGGGGATGAGAGAACTCCATTTAGGGCCACATGTTGACTGCGACAGGAGAGGAAGTCTGCGAGCCATGAGTGGAGATTGTTTTGGATACCATGGGAAGAGAGTTTGGTGAGCAGGGCAGGGTGTCAGACAGTATCGAAAGCACATGATATGCTTAAGGAGATGGCTCTGATCTCATGTCTGGCATTGAGGACCTCTATTCATTGTTGGGAGAGCAGAAGCAGCATATCCAGGTTCGAGTGACCTGGTCTGAATCCAAATTGATGATTGGAAATCAGGCCATTGGAGTTCAGGAAGTATTTAATGGTGGAAGCAATTATGGATTCCATATCCTTGCTGATGATTGGCAAAAGGCTGATTGGTCTGCCATTGCAGGGATCTGTTTTTGCACCTTTTTTATGCAAAGTAGTCATGAGAGCTGATTTCCAAGCTGAAGGCAGATGACCTTGAGCAAATGAGAGGGTGAATAGAACAGACAGAGGATGAGCAAGAGCAGCAGAGCAGGTTTTTTAGGGGAGTATCTACGGAGAGTATCCGTGCACCCCCCCCCCCCCCGCCCCCACGACTCTCCCAAACCAACTTTTTTCCACATCTCCCAAACCAACACTGTGAATCGGAGCTTCCTTTTATGGTCGTATTACACATTTGAGATGTTAACAAAAAAAAAAAATTCCCGGCATTCTGGCGATACTCAAGATGGCGTCCAAAACGGCCGCCAAAATGGGTAAAATCATATAATACGGTTTATAACGTCTCAAAAATGTGACAAATTGGAAAAATACTCATTGGGATTTTGTTCCTGATCATTAGTTACTAGTTTCTGATAATTATTGGCTGTATACTGCTTTCTGCATTTTGGGTGGTATTGGGCCTCTGTTGCAAACAAATCAAATCCTCGGATTTGCCTGAAGAGCCACTCATGATTGTTCTCTTCTGCTATTTGCAGCACTCTCGGCCATCCATCACGTTCAAATGAAGAGGTGCCTTCCTTTGTGTCGATGCTTGCCTTTTTCACATGGATTCAGCCTTCAGTATTGCAGAAAATACAATCAGGTTAAAAAAATGATCATTTCTGATGCTTTCTTGTACTTTAACCTTCCTTCTTGGCTGGTAGATGGTCCAGGAGCTTCAGGATCGTTAGATGGTTTACTAGCTGTTAACCTATGTAGGTTCAGGGTAAATCTTTGGTAACATCCTCGGTGATGGCCCTCGTTCTCATGGATGTCATCACGAATGCCCTAACAGATATCTGTCATTCGATATGAAGAACCTGGTGGTTCAGCTAAAGGCCCTGTCACACCTTGACGTTTTAGCCAGCGTATGGCAAGGTATCAAAATGTATGTAAAACGTTGGTGTACGCTGAACTAGTGATGTTTTTTTTTTAAAGTTTTGGGCATATAATAACGTGTTGGACGTATGCATAATGTATTAGTAACGTACACAGAACGTTTCAATCACATATAGATAACTGATACCAACGAATGCTGAGTGTGTTGTCTGCGTTCACAACCTATGCCCAACGATAGTCTAACTTATGCATAGCGCGGCAGCGTATCGCCGACGATCACGTGGTGTAGGCTATTAATAGGCTGCGGATCGACGATTCAAATCATAACCGCACGAGACATCGAAGTGTGAAGCCGCTGTCACACCTTGACGATTTAGCCAGCATATGCCGACGTATGAAAAATTTGCCGAACCAAGCTGGCACACGTCGAATACCTTATGGGTAAGTTTTGTACATGTTAAGAACACGCTGGCATACGTCGTCATACGCAGAGTATGTCTAAATTTTCAGCATGTTGAAAATTTATCGACATACTCAGCGTATGACACACATTCCGCATACGCTGGCCATAAGTTGTAGGCACGTTGCGCGATCATTGACACACGTCGACACACGTTACTCATAAGTCGAAACATGTCAAGGTAATGGTTAGCGTCAGTGTTCCAGACTCGCTGGTTTTTTTTTTCTTTCTTCTTTTCTTTGGTATGATGGTGATGTTGACACTTTGACTTCTAGTGCGGTTATGATTTAAATCGTTGAGCGGCAGCCTATTAATTATATTATATTATAACTGCACTCGAAATCGAGTGTCAACATCACCGTCATACCGAATTTTTTTTTTTTTTAAAAACCAGGGAGTCTGGAACACTGACGCTAACCATTACCTTGACGTGTTTCGACTTGTGAGTAACTTACAAGTAACGTGTGTGGACGTGTGTCAATTATCGCGTATCGTGCCTACAACTTATGGCCAGCGTATGTGGAACATGTGAGTCATACGCTGGCATACGTCGAAAAATTTAAAGCATGGAAAATTTGTCTAACACCTTGGCATACTATGATGTATGCCAGTGTACTACGACGTATGCCAGCGTGCTCTTAACGTATACAAACTTACCCATAACGTATTCGACGTGTGCCAGCGTTTTAGCCAAATTTTTCATACGTCAGGCATATGCTGGCTAAATCGTCATGGTGTGACAGGGCCTTAAGCGACGATCCCGTATATTTTTGAGAAGTGCCAATCTATCATTTGGAATTGTCAAGTCTGAAAAATATGTGAACGATCCATGCTTTATTTCAGACATGAATGACACAATGTTCCCATTTGCGTTTTCTTTTCATTTCAACAACTTTCTTTTGACTATTACATTAAACTATTTCTTGCTTGTCTGACATCTTGACTTGTGATCTTGATCTTGACTCGCTACGGTCTTGCTAAGCCAATTAATCTAACCTGGAAAGAGAAAAAAAAAATACACATAAAAAGATTAGTACACATAATACTTCATCATCACACCATTTGAAAGCCTTTATCCCTGAGCAGGGGTCAGCTTTTTACAGGCTCCAATCATGGTACCCTTTCTTGTGGCAATGTTTTTATGGCTGGATGCCATTCCTGATGCCAACCCTTTAGTTGCCTTTGATCCTGCAGGGATAATTACCAGTATACTGGTGCTCATTTTGGTGACCTTTGTAGGGATGACAGGCTGAGTCAACCCCACTGATGCTAACTCGGTGGCTGGCGGGGCTTGAACTCAGGACCCTGAGTATCCCAAGCTACCACCTTAATGACTAAGCCACACCAGGCTCATACACCTTATACTTGAGTGTATGTAAATATTCAAAGTGCATCGGGGTGTGTATATGGGTGTGTTTGTGTGGTTGGGGGTGTGTGGGTGTATTTTCTGGCTTTCAAATTGTCTGCCATCTTCAATTCCAAGTACGATGACAATAATGGACATCCTTGATAAGAATTACAAGACGAATATTCCATGGTTCTGCCCCTCTATTATTATTATTACATGAATGATTATTTGAAGCTGACATTTGATATTTACTATGATTTTACCATTTTTAAAACCATTTTGAACTCCATCTTGGATTTTA
This sequence comes from Eptatretus burgeri, assembly GCF_056783735.1. Lineage (NCBI taxonomy): Eukaryota > Metazoa > Chordata > Myxini > Myxiniformes > Myxinidae > Eptatretus > Eptatretus burgeri. The sequence goes on along the minus strand of NC_140963.1, from coordinate 31,718,936 downwards.
TGGATGGCAACAAAACATAAACCACCACAGAGGCCTATTAGTTTCTAATAATCAGGAACATATATTACAGTTAATCCAAATATTAATTTACTTTGTATTATTCTTAGTTCCAGTCTGATAAAAAAAATTCTATGATTTTGCCTATTGTGGCGGCCATTTTGGAATTTAAACATTGTAACAAAATTATATCATGAGGTATTAATTACTAATGATGAGAAACACATTATTACAATGAATAATTTCAATTTTGTCACAGTTTTTGGCTGTTGTATATAATTTTCTATGATTTCACCCACTTTGACGGCCATATTGGACGCCATCTTGAATATCGCCAGAGTGCTGGGAATTTTTTTGTTTAACATCTCAAATGTGCAATAGTACCATAAAAGGAAGACAGAAAGACCACCGACCTACTTGTGGTGAGAGAGTAAGAGACCGAAAGACTCGGACTCGGACTCATTCACTCGGACTCAACTCATAAAAAGTTGGTTTGGTAGAGTCCTGGGGAATGGGAGGTGGGGGTGCACGGATACCCTCGGTAGATACTTGACTATTTAGGACACGTGGGCTGATGCCATTTGGACCGGTTGCAGATTCAGAGTCGAAGTTTGAAAACAAGCTCTCCACCTTGTCACGAGAGAAGAACACAGAGTCCAGGTACAGCTGGGTGCAACTGGTTAAGGTGGGTACCGAAAGCGATGGGTTTGGGACACAAGATTTAGAAGCAAACACGGAGTTTAGGCATTCAGCTTTTTCACGTGCAGTGCCAGCTGTGCGGCCATTTGAGGTCAGGGAGGGGATGGATAGGGAACGTACACCAGAAACAGACTTAACTCGATGTCACCAGTATTTGGAGGAGGGAGAGAGGTTTGTGGCAGACAGGAGACTTGAGATTCGAAAGATGTTGTTTCCTGGCTCTCCTGAGGGTAGACACACACTTGTTCCGAGCTTTGTGGAAGGAACTGAGATTACCTTCAGTTGGACTTGCCTTCCATGTTTCAAAGGCAAGTTGTTTCAGGACAACTGCCTCACCATTAGCTTCACTGTACCATGGGCGGGAGGAAGGGGAGGACAACTGAAGACGAGATGGGATAAATTGGTGTGTGTGAGAGAGAGCAAATTTCTTTGAAGGAATTCCCAGGACAAGTTGATGTCGGAGGAAGTAGAGATGTGAGACCAGTCTCGAAGTTTAATGGCTGCTTGAAGACCTTGCCAGTCGGCCTGAGTGAAATGCCAGACTCAACGGCGGTGAGGTGGTTCTCTAATAACACCTTTCCCTTTGACTGCCTCTTTACCAGAGAGATGTCTACTTTGACCAGCACGTGGTCAGATGAACTGATTGGAGCGGAGGAAGAGCAGCAGATATTTTCAGTGAAATTTGTCAAAATCAGATCCAGAAGAGATGGAGTACCATTGGTTGAGATCCGGGTCGGGAAGTTTACCGATTGAGTCGGTCCGAATGAGTCACAGAAATCTTTCGCTGAAGTGCCATGACAGGTGAGAGAGGTACCCACACCCAGATAACTGGCATGATGTCAATTTAAGTCACCACGTATGAGGAAGAGAGAGTTGGGATGAGTCGATAGTTGGTCCTTGATTTCGGCGAGTGAGGTGTAAATGGAGTCATCATTGTTTGGTGGAAGGTACAATGCACAGATAAACAAGAGGTGGGAGGGGAGGGGAAGCCGTAGCCAGAGGTATTCCTCCGGGTGTGGGGGAGTGAGGGCAGTGCATGGAGAGTGAGGAATGGAGTATTTGATTAAGAGAGCAACTCCTCCACCAGGACGAGGCTCAGGTCTGTCGTACCGGAGGAGGGAGTAACCAGGGAGAGATACTAGGGAGTCAGAGATGGCTTGAAGGAGGAAAGTTTGTGTTAAGCAGATTATGTTTACCTTGTCAGTGGCAACCTGTATGGAAAGATGTCAGGTTTGAGCAAAGGCCTCAGATGTTTGAGGTCTACACTGTACACTGTTAAGGAAGGCAGATGAGGGGAGGCTTTGGGTGCAGTGGAGGGTAGGGCAAGGGAGGAGGGGGTAGGGAAAGATATTGACAGTGTGTGGGGGATTACAGAAGAGCTGGGGGAGAGGGCTTGATGAGGAGGAGGAGAAAAGGCTCGGTGGTGATGGGATGAGATGGGAGAGGTGGGGAGAGAGGCGGGATGAGACTTGGTAGCTGGTATGGTGAAGAAAGGAGCAAGCAGGAGGAGGTACAATATTTGAGGGGTTGGGAAAAGGAGGAGGTGTGAGAGGAAAGAAGGAGCATGTTTGAAATGTTGAGTGCACTGATTGAGAGAGTGAGATGTCTGTTAGGTTTTAATGGAGCCCACGGATTTGAGAGACCAACTGTCAGGTCAGGTTCGATCTGTGACCTGCTACAGGTACCATGTAAACCTGTACTAACCTGTTCCATGGTCGGGTTGTCGGCGACTAAACCGTCTCCCCCACCAGGTTTTCTGGTGAGGAGGGTGTTTGGATATGGACACCCAGCAGGATTAAAAACAAAACCTGTCAAAGGGCGGAGGAGCTCCTTGTGAGCCAACGGCCATCCATATCTAGTGCCCAACTGTGTCTGCGGACGTCCTCCTGCAGTTGGGTCACTTCTTATTAGGAGGTTGGTGGCAGGATTTGCACTCCGGCCACCGTAAAACCGTTCATTCCGCAAAACGCAAAAAAATCTGAAAACCCACTCCGTGCGAGTACCTCCTGTGCAGCTTCCCTTCGCAGGGCAGCTCACCGGATGACGGGATTGGGGCAAAGCCTTCGGGACCCCCAATCTTTGATAGGTGGGAAACCACAGGGTAACATCCCTGGGTCAGATTGCGGGAGAGTGTGTCGGAGTGGTGCTGAGGTGTCGTCCACCAGACGGCGGTCTCCTTGGGCTAACCTCAGGCGGTCCCTTCGGGTGGGTGCCTGGAATGTCCTATCCCAAAGAGAGGATGATCACCTGTCTCTGTTATCATCTGAGCTCAAGCGTTTGGACATCGGGATTGCAGCTCTCTCTGAGGTTCGGAGACCGGATTGCGGCGAGATAATGGTGGGTGGTTACACCTACTATTGGTCTGGTCGCTCTGATGGTTACCATACCCAAGGAGTTGCTGTAGCTGTGTCCAATAAGCTGACCCCAATGATGATTGAGGTAATACCGGTCAACGAGCGTATTATGAGATTAAGGATTCGTCACTCCTTAGGTGTCATTTCCCTGGTCTCTGTTTATGCTCCGACTGAGGCGAGTGATCTCACCGTGAAGGATGCATTCTACACCACACTCGAGTCTGTGGTTGATCAGTGCCCCAGACGAGATACACTTCTAGTCTTGGGGGATTTCAATGCATCGACTGGAACTGAGAGGGATGGTTACGAGACTTGTGTTGGTCCCCATGGGTCTGGAACTGTGAACCAGAATCGCACTAAGCTCCTTGACTTTGCAAGACGTTGTGGACTTAGGGTGGCTGGTTCATGGTTTCAGCTGCCACAGGCTCATTGCTGGACTGGGTATTACCAGTATTCCATATTTCAAAGGCTGTCATTAACTCTGTCATTCCAACGCTGGCGGTGTGGCAAAGGAGATTGACCATGTCCTCATTGACGGTCGTTGGAGGATGATCCAGAACTGCAGGGTCTACCGGAGTGCTCAGTTCCTCAATACTGACCACAGGCTTGTTGTAGCAACTCTAAAGCTGCACCTTAAATCCTGGATAATGGTACCATCCCAGCCGAGGTTGGATGTTGCCAAGCTCAGGGATGAGAGAGTAGCTGAGGAGTTTGCGAACAGGCTGAGTGGACACTTGGGGGGTCTGGGTGCTTTGGGGGGTCCTGAAGAGTTGTGGAGCGCCTTCAAGACCACCGTCCTTGATGTTGCCGGTGGATGCCTTGGAGCTCACCGCAGGGCAAAGAAGAATTTTGTCTCTCAAGGGACACTGGATACCATTGACCAGAGTCGCAGGGCCAGGCTGAATGGCAGAGTTGAGCTGTTCAGGGAGCTGAGGCGTAAAACTGTACGTGCACTGAGGGTGGACAAGGAGGCCTATGTGCGAGGAATCTGTGAGGGGGTAGAGCATCACCGGTGGACAGGTGATTCTCGTCCCGCTTACAGGGGAATTCGTGCATTACGTTCATCCAAGCCCATCCCTCGGAGCACTGCAGTTCGAGCAGAGTGGTAGGCTCTTGACAGAGGAGTCTGAAGTGAAGGCCCGCTGGGCCGGTTACTTTGAGCGGTTGTACCAGGCTGATCCCCCAACTGTCGAGTTGGACGTCAAGGGTGTTACAATCCCTGCTGCTGACCCTCGAATCAACTGTGGTCCACCTACGCTTGTGGAAACACGGGCTGCGGTGAACCAGTTGAAACGGGGCAAAGCTCCAGGGATCTGTGACATCCATGCCGAACTTCTCAGGGCTGGTGGAAATGCTGCACTCGTGTCGTTGCATGCAGTTTTGTGCTCTGCCTGGAACACAGGCATCATCCCAACTGACTGGAAGAGGGGCCTTGTTGTCCCTCTCTGGAAAGGGAAGGGTGATCGCCAAGACTGCAACAACTACCGAGGGGTGACGCTGCTCTCAGTGCCTGGCAAGGTCTTTGCTCGGATAATTCTCGATAGGGTTCGCCACCATCTGCTTGAGCACCAGCATCCAGAGCAGTCAGGCTTTACACCAAAGAGGTCAACGATTGACCGTATCCTTGCACTTTGTGTCCTCACTGAACGCAGACGAGAGTTTCGGCAGGGGCTGCTTGCAGCCTATGTTGATCTCTGTAAAGCGTTCGATTCAGTGAATCGGGATGCCCTCTGGAGGATTCTTGGTCTTCGTGGGGTGCCACCAAAACTGATCAATCTGATGTCTGAACTCTACTCTGGTTCTGAGAGTGCTGTGAAGTGTGGTGGTACCATCTCTGACTTATTTCCAGTTGTTACTGGAGTTCGTCAGGGATGTGTACTTGCCCCCACACTTTTCAGCACTTGTATGGACTGGATTCTAGGGAGGATGTCGGAGAGATCAAGTTGCGGTGCGTCATTTGGGAATGTCAAGATCTCGGACCTTGACTTTGCAGATGATGCAGTCATCTTTGCGGAGACTTTAGACATCCTCTTGGGGGCCCTCGAGGTGCTGAATGAGGAGTCGGAGCCGTTGGGATTACGGATTTCTTGGGTCAAAACTAAGATCCAGACTTTCGGTGACATCTTGGATGCTGCTGTCCTGTCTGTGTCTGTTTGTGGTGAGGATGTTGAGGTCGTGGAGAGATTCACTTACCTTGGCAGTGATATTCATGTCTCTGCTGGCTGCGAGTCAGAGGTCAATAGACGTCTGGGTCGGGCCTGGGGAGTCATGGATTCACTGGATCATGGGGTGTGGCGCTGCCGGTACCTGTGCGGGAGGACGAAAGTCCGAGTCTTCAGGTCCTTGGTACTTCCAGTCTTGCTCTATGGGTGCGAGACTTGGACTCTGACCAAGGATCTGAGACGGAGACTTAATTCCTTTGGTACCAGGTCTCTTCGGAGAATCCTTGGCTATCGCTGGTCGGATTTTGTGTCCAACGAGCGGTTGCTGAGAGAGACTCGGATGAGATTTGTTACCTGCATAGTCCGTGAGCGTCAGTTGCGGCTGTATGGACATGTGGCTCGTTTTCCTGACGCTGATCCTGCTCACCAGATTCTCTCAGCGAGGGAGTCTCATGAGTGGAGGAGGCCAGTGGGTCGACCACGTGCCTCATGGTTGCAACAGGTTGACCATCATCTCAAGGAGATGGGGATGGGCCTGGCATCTGCCTGGGGGATGGCCAGACGGAGGCCCCTGGAGTACCGGCGGAAAGTGGACGCAGCGACGTGCTGTTGTGGCACATGCTCCCATACCTGACCTGACCTGGATTTGAGACTTCAGAACACCACACAGTTTGAGACATCAGAGGAGGAGCTGATACTAAAGCAGAAGACAATGATGAGGTGCCAAGAGCGGAGGTAGGATGAGGGGCAAGATGGGAGGGGTAAGGAGGGGGTATAACAGGTGAGGAGTTAGGAGGTGGGGTGAATCGGCACTGAAGTTGGAAAAAAGGGAAGATTGATGGAAAAATTTTGGGAAAGATTCGAATCCGGACCCGGATAAGAGAATTTCTTAAAATGTATTGTGTGATTCTTCGATCACCATTGAGAGGTGAGACCAAAAACGTTATAAAGCATGATATTTCAAAAAGTTGTGGACGAGTTATGACAAAGCTAGGTGGATGAGTTGGTTAGGTGACAAGCGGATTTGATTTTGGTTCAGGTCCGAATCTAGATCCGGCCTATCAGTGGTGGAGGTACATAACAAATGTAAACTGTTCAGCTTGGCGGAGGTATGCGCTCTACCGAGTGCTGTTGTAGTTCTTAATGTATATCTTGGGAAGGATAACCTAGAGTTATACACTGTTGCCTATGAGCTGTTTAGCCTGGGTTTGAATCCCGACCCAGATATAAACTGTCATATCCTGGTGTTTCACATGTAGGGTGATACAGTAACGTCAGATGCATATTAAGCCGGATCATGTCTGGCTTGGTAATGGATGCTGATGATCCCACAGTGTCTTTCACGAAGAGTAGACAAGTTTTCTCTGACACCATGAACAAAATTAAAATTTCTGCTCCAATATACAGGAGGCACTGCATCAGCAGCACTCCTGGAATTGAAGCAAGCCACAGCGACGTGTTGCACACGAATGAATGATGATTACCTAGTGCTGTTTTTTTTTTCACCTTTTTACCATTTTGCTTTTATTAGTTGTTCGTCTCGAAAGTGTCTCTTCAATAATAAGCTTCAATGAATTTGTCATCGATACACTGACAGCTGAAAGACATCATTGAGCGAAGTATTCTGTTATTGGTAAATATCAGTGTGCTGCTGTACAAGTCATCTCCTAAATGATGTGGTTTTGGTGTGTCTGATCGGCCCATATCATCGAAGTTCTAAAATAGTCAAAATTGCCATTCCGTAGCTAGTTAAGAAAAGTCAGTAAATTGAAAGCGCCCTCACTCATTTGGTCAAAAATAAAAATAAAAATAAAAAGAGGATTTTCATTCAATGCAATTTCAACAATCCTTTTAGAAATGTTTTTTTTTTTTCTAATAATTTGTATTTTTTGAATGATATCAAGCAGGATCAACCCCCAGAGTCGCATCGAACATGGCCGATGTTGAAAGAACGTTGGGTGTGAATGCTCTAGCTCAAATGCTTCGTCAAACGGATGGAACCTTTGCAAATCCTAGCAATGATCCACGATCAGAGACCATAACTGTAATAACGTTGTCCGCAAACAATAGCCCAGAGTCATATATCCACCGATGCCACGATCATGGTCAATCTTAGCCGCACACTTGCAGACTGTTTCACTTGACTTGAACCTTTTGAGATGTTTGATTCACGATGCCTTGGCTGCAGCAGATGGAGTTAATGGGATTTTCCCCGAACATTCATCAGCACATGCATTTAACATAACATCTGATGAGCAATTACTCTTTGCATAACCCATTTAGCTGTCTCGAAAACAAATGTTGATGGGTCCCAATTGGTGTAGTTTCATTCGAAGGCAATAAACATGAGCTCGACTGAACACCCAGCGTTTCCTTAAAGACCCACAACAGAACAGCTGGGGGGGGACGGGGGGGGGGTCTGTGGTGTAAATATATACGAGCCGTTAAAAACCTCGATGTTAACTATCAGAATTCAGCCGGAAACCATCCTGGAGCTCAAGTTGTCACCAACTCGGCCTTGAGCCTTGCTCGAAAGGGTGCCGTAGGCCTAATTCCGTGGCGATTAGCTGCCCTTTTGTACTCTTATCGCGTTTCTCCAACATCCCCCCTGGATGTTTCTCTTCCTTTAAGCACCGACTCCACACAAAGCTTTCGTGTGCCCAGCTGCTTGCTTACCCAAAGGCCTTTTTTCACTCAGCTTTTTGGACATGTTCCACTGCGTTGGTTGCCATATTGGTGGCAACGCTTTCTTGATCAAGCTGTTAAGGGTGAGGGTTTACAGCCTTCGATTTTGGCTATATAGTGGCGGTCTGTCTGTGCAGACAGGTTAAACAATGGGTTTTAACCGAATAGTAGACTGATGGGAGCTTGTTTTACTTCCTTGGGAAGTGAGGTGCGGCTGACGTTTCGAGTGTTAGCCCTTCATCAGAATCAAATAGCAGGCGTTGGCCCTCTTTTGCGCCGACGAAGGGCCAAAGCTTGAACCGTCAGGCACACCTCGCTTCCCACGATAGTAAACATTACTCATATCGCCTTCCAGGTGATGTAAACCCATTGTTTCTCTGCATCGTCGTTGTTTAAGTGTGCTGCACATTTTCCAAAATTGGACCAAGATTTACATGCCGACGCCCTGCATGGTGTTCAGGTGGGTTCAGGTGTTGGAAGGTGCATTTAATGTTGATGGAGGTTTGGAGGTACAAAGTCTCGATTTGAAATGTTTATTTCAACCCTATACACAATTATTTTTCATAAATTGTCTAAAAATTTGTGTTTCGAGGGGTAATAATTGTAGATTAACACGTGATGCTCTCTGAGAAGTTGCCACATTGAGGAGCAGTTTTCTTAGTTTTATTATTAATAATAAATGATGCAACCAATGCTCTTATGAGTCAATAATCTGCTAAGCTGACAAAATGACACAAAGGTAACATACTCACCTTTTAAGCTCAATCTAGTATAGGTTCGAATCCCAACACAACCAAAAAGTGTCACCTTGCTGTTTTACAGGTAGGGTATTGGTTGTCTCAACGATTGCGCCATTCTTTGATTTGAGGTGTTAAGCTGGGTGTCCCATCAAGCAGCATTTTCAATGATGGCTGTTAAAAATCCAGTGGTGTCTTTTTGCAACAGTAGGCCATTGTGTACCGGCACCCTGGGCAAAATCCAAATTACTGCCCTAACCTACAGTGAGCTGTGCCCCTCCCTTCCCCCAGAACCACTCCTCCACCCCAGAAATGGTGCAACCACCAATCAGATGCTGCATAAAATTGAAGGAATGACCTTCTCGTATTAAAGTGAAGATGTATTTTTCATTGGAATTCTGCCTCGTTGTTTCGAGAGAGAGGGATCAGTGTGGTTATGACTCACTACCGCATCATTACCCCCCCCCCCCCCCCCGTGCACAAGAAGTGAAAAGCGGCATTGACTAATTGGTTTGTGTCTGTCTGTCTTATCAGTTGATGATTGTCAGTTAATGATTGAGGAACAACTTATTTCAATTGAATGTGATATTTTGAACACAAATCGGAACATGAATTGGAAAACAAACTTGATGTTTAACGGTACTGTGGTTCTGAATTCGTCCTCACGGTATACTGTATGTGCAAGAAAGAGTGAAATCGTTGTTTTACAGCCTCCCTCCCCTCCACGCTGCTCCATCCCCCACACTGCCCCCCATCATGCTGCCTCCCCCCATCATACTGCCTCCCCCATTACACTGCCTCCCCCGCCACGTTGCTTCCTCCCCTCAACACTGCCCCCTCATGCTGCCACTCCTCCCTCATGTTGTCCCCAGCTCGTGCTGCCTCCCCCCTCGCACTGCCTCCTCTCCCCTTGCGCTCCTTTCCTCCCCCTTCATGCTGCCCCCCTCGTGCTGCCTCCCCCCCCCCTCGCGCTGCCTCCTCTCCCCTTGCGCTCCTTTCCTCCCACCTTACAAAACCGCTTCAAGAGCGATAAACTTCCGGAATTTTTTTTAATGGTCTTTAAAATCATTATTTTATTTCAGTTGGAGTACATACCTGAACACTGCGCAGGGTAACGTGTTCTAGGAACTCTCTCGTTGGCTGTGTGTTTCTGATCAGAATTAAGTGCCTATTTTGGTGATAATTCTACAGTCTAAAGTTGAAAAAGAAAAATGGATAAAACATTGCTGGAATTTATTGATTAAGTGGCACGAATAATGTTACTCTTATTAAAATTTAATAATAGAAATTTATGCGCGGGCTCAATTAAAACAAATTAGTGCAAAAGATTCTGATTTTTTTCAGCATGAAAACTTCCATGACGTTATAAAAAGTTAAAAGTACTATATCATGTTATCATGTAAGCCTAACTATTTTGACAGCTGCAGAGTGTGTAAAAGATCCATATTGATGGGTAAACACACTAGGTATGCAACAAAGACATCTGAACATGCTAAGGGTAATAACTTGGTCACTAGTTATGGCCCAAAATTTTTCATATACTGTTGCGGTTTTTGGCTTCTAGGGGGTAAAATAATCAAATATTTAGTATAATGATAGTTATTTAAAGTAATTGTTCATTGAGGTGTGCTGTATTACATGTGAGTGGATATGCTTTGCGAATGTCAGTAAGATCTCATTTATGGTCTTTAGACCACTGAACACTCTTCTCTTTCCACATTTCCTTTGCATTTCAGCGCATGAATCGCCACTGGTTAATCTGCAATCAAGCTCTCACACCCTCGTAAACCCTTGAAACCAGTTAAAACCAGCCAGACAAATCCTGATGGTTTTGTGTGCCAGATGGCTAATAAATCCTCGTTATCCGGTGACAGCAAGCCAAAACCCGGATCAAAAACCATGCATGCCCTTAATCCAATCTGAAGATTACACCAACTACCAACACTCGGGCATGCCAATCGCGCAACGTGAGGGAGTCTCTAACCCCCACAACTCCTCCAATGATATCAGTGAGGGGCCAAGCGGTTTGGGGAGCGGAGAAGGCAAAATAAAGGGGGGCGCACTCGAGTTGGCTAGGTCGCCTTGTTCTTTAGAGAGAACTGACCGATCTTGTCCTCATCCAGCCGTGAGAGAGCTGTTTGGTCTTGCCACCGTTCACTCTCAGGAGATCGGTGCAAACCACCCCATTCAGCTTTGAATGAGAGGGAGAGAATCCTCCTCTGGGTGGGTCTTGTTTTGGCGTCTTGGAGCGGGAGTCAGTCTTTGCAGCCAGGTCTCGGAACCTTGGGTAATAGTCCCAGGTGTGTGTGCTACTCTCGTGATCATTCCTGGTGTGCGAGGCTGTTACACGTCGTCTTGGAGACGTGCTGCACGTTGTGGCAAGGAGGACCAGGACTGAGAAACTTTGTGCCATGGCTCATTGGGCTGCGTCAGTTTAGCCGAACTGTCGCCACGTGCGCTGGGGCATGATATTGACCCCATCTCCTCTCTCTTTTACCTATATCTCTCACTTCATTGTTTCGGATGATTGATGGGCCCCTTATGTAAAGTGATTGACTATGCATCCTCAGGTGGTTATGTATGTAAATGGGTTAAGGGGAATGCTTTTACCTGCACATCCATGCTGATTCTGTAAATATGGATGAACCTTTTACTACATGTTTGAAACCCAGTATGGTCTTGACTCATCCTGTTTGACCCAACGGCAGCAACTGAATGTTTGATTGGTCAAGAGATTTGGCTGTAGGTAATATCACAGCATGTGACTTGGTTTTGCTTGACCAATCAATTTAGATCTGTCACGTGACTGCTAGCATGATACTCACTCATACTTGGAAGTTCACCCGTATGGTAACACAACTCTGGGCGTGGGATCCCACAAGAAGTTCTGGGGACAACTGGCTATCGTGGTTTTTAACGACTCTTCATGCCGTCTGGAGTTATCCGGTATGACGACCTTCACAATACCATAAACATTTTGAGCAGTCGATTTTTGTTTCAATTGTTATTATATGCATGGGTTTACCTGTACATGTTATGATAATTAACTATTATTCATAGAATACTCGCAGGGGTACCCGGTGCTGTTCTAATCCTGCTGGAATTTTGAAGAAATTAATTTTTTTTCTATTGTTTTTTTTTGTGGGAGCCTAAAACACTTCTCTACACTGATGAAGGCATGGGGTCAGGGATCATTTAATATTACCTTTCACACAGCTACAAAGGTTTAGGCATTATAGAGCGATTTAAAAAAAAAACAAAAAAACAAACAAATCCAACTTTTTGTTTTTCCAAAACTTTCAAAATTTTGTTTTGCCTAAAACAATCCCTAGCACTCAATGATCCATCCTTCCATCCATCCATTGGGACCATACTCTGTGCAGAGTGTTGTTCCTGCCTAAGCAGTCTCCTTGGCCATTGGGCACAATCCTGGACAGGTCACCATTCCAACACAGGATACCAGCAAGCTGGCACTCATTTTGCCAACTTCAGGAGGATGACAGGCAGAGTCAACCCCACCTGGTATTAATTCAACAGTGGGTGGGATTTGAATTCAGGATCCTCAGCTCCGAAGCCACACCCTAACAATTAAGCCAAACACCAAGCAAACTCACTGATGAACTTCTGAAAATTTGACGAAGATCCCTTTGGCCATCTCTGAGAAAAATGGCAACACACACAGACACACAGACAGACAGACACAAATGGCTCTCTTATAATATTTATTGTCTCCATTGTGTCAGTCAATGGCATGTCTCCTGTAAAACATTTTCCTCATATTTCAGTCTGAGCGACAAGTTGGAGTTGTCTAACATGGATGTCAAGCCTATGTGTGCTGACTGATATTGCAGGTAAGTGTAGCAGCTGACACTGCTTTCTGGAGTGAGTCATCTTGTGTCTTTCACATAATCTATCATAATGCAACTGAAAGATTGCCAGGATATCCTTGGGGTACGCACACGGGACTCTGAGTTGTCTAACCTTGGTTCAAATTCCAACCCAGCTATAAACTGTCATCCTGGTGTTTCGCAGACAGGGTGATTCAGCAAAGTATATGCCTTCCCTCAGATGGATGTTAAACTGTGTCCCATCTGCCAGCATTAGTTGGTGGTTGCTGGGTTGGTGGATGGTGGACGTTAAAGACCCTACGGTGCTTTTAGCGAAGTGGAGGTAAGCTATTACTGACACCCTGGCAAAATTCGAAATTCCTGCTCGAACCGATAGGCTGGACAGGGGGAACTGCATCAGCAGCACCGCTGCACCCACAGAAAGTCGTGCCACCTGTAGCCATGTGCTGTTTATCAAAAAATAAGAAGAATGCAACAAATTCACAAGTTAAATTTTAACTATTATATCTTATTCCTGTTACCAATTCAAAATCCTTGTTGACTGTGCAATGGATGCCAAAACAGGATGGATGCATGGAAAGTGCCCTCTGTTGGTCAGGACTTTGCAGCATGTGTACGTGTAGAACATAGGTTCAAGGTCACCATTCCAATGAAGAGGTGAAATTCAATAAACAGTGCCTATATAAACTCTACACCCACTTTAAAATTTTTCACTTTTTGTTGACTTGTAGCTTGGAATTAAATTGCATGAAATCATACTTTTTCCACCTTTATTTACACATCGTAACTCACAACTAAGCCTGGTGATGGCTTCGTGGTTAGGGTGACTGGCTTGGGATCTTGGGATCCTGAGTTTGAGTTCCGTTGGCCACCGAATTAGCACCATGGGGGTTGACTCAACCTGTCATCCCTCTGAGGTCGGCGAAATGAGTACCAGTGTACTGGTATAGGGGCACAGCATCAGCGGCATAGTCGTGCCTCAACAAAATGATAGTTACCATACGCAAGAAGAACTCACAACTTTCAAGTGAAAACAAATTCTACAAATTTCAGAAAATTAATTAAAAATACAAAATTAGAATATCGTGGTTACATAAGTGGTTCATAATACTTGGTTGGACTTAGTACTTGGTGGGAGTACCTTTGACAGCAATTACAGCTGTGAGTGTGTTGGGATAGGTCTCTACCAAGTTTGCACACCTTGACTGGGAAATATTTGCCCATTCTTCTGCACAAAACTGTTGAAGCTTAGGCAAGTTGCATGGGGAGCGTTGATGGACAGCAATCTTCAAGTCATGCCACAGATTTTTGATTGGATTTGGATCGGGGCTCTGACTGGGATACTCAAGAACATTTATCTTTTTGTTCCTTAACCACTTCACTGTGGATTTGGCTATGTGCTTTGGGTCATTATCATGCTGAAAAGTGAACTTAGGTCCCAATTTCAGCTTTCTTGCAGGGGGCAGCATGTTTTTCTGTAGGATTTTTCTGTATTTTGTTCCATCCATTTTCCCTTCTATTCTTTCAAGTATTCACTCCAAACTGATGAGAAACATCCCAATAACATGATGCTGCCACCACCATGCTTCACATTAGGGATAGTGTTCCTTGGGTGATGTGCTGTGTTGGGTTTGTGCCAAATGTAACATTTTGCATTTAGGCCAAAAAGTTCCATCTTGGTTTCGTCAGACCACAAAACTTTTTGCCCCATGACTTCAGAATCTCCGAAGTGATTTTTTTTCATACCTCAAATGGGACTCAAGGTGGGCTTTTTGAGTTATAGCCTACTTATTGCCACCCTACCTTACAGGCAAGACTTGTGGAGTGCTTGGGATGTTGTTGTCACATGCACACAGTCACAATTCTTTGCCATAAAGACACGCAGCTCTTTCAAAGTTGCCATTGGCCTCGTGGTGGTCTCTGCAACATCTTGATGGTACCATATGCCTTCCACTTCTTATTGATTATCTTGATTGTGCTCCAAGAGATATTCAAGGTCTTCAAAATATTTTTATACCCATCCCCTGATCTGTGCCTTTCCACAACTTTATCCTGGAGGTCTTTTGAAAGCTCCTTGGTGCTCATGGTTGAGTCTTTGCTGTGAAATTTATTGCATCCATCAAAAAATGTGTTTAATTGCATCTCTGAACTAAAACTTTAAAAAAAACCCGGTTTGCAATGAATGTTCACTTTCCATCAACCATTCCCTTTTCCATTTTCAGTGCCAAATCGCCGCTCTCGCCCCTCACTCTCGAAGCAACCATCACACTCTTCTCCCTCCAAGCCTCCCTCTCACCTCTTTCAAAAACTCCCCCTCACCTTTCTCCCACCTTTCATCCCCCTCACTCATCCTTCTCAACATTGTCCCCCCTCTCATCCACAAAGCTGCCTCCTTCCACTGCTCTCTCACCTCCATCTCTTCGCTCCACCACCTCAAAACCTCAACTGGGTTCTTCCCCCTCTCTTGTCCCCCCCTCTCCCCCAGCACCACAGAGCCTTTTCTCCTCCTTATCCAGCCCCCTCCCCTAGCTAGTCTGCAATCCCCCACACTCCTTCAACAACACTCCTTACCTCCCCCCCATCCCTTGTCCTACCCTCCCCTCCCCTCCCACCCCCTGCATCCAAAGCCTCCTCCCCTCCCTCTTCATTAACAGTATGGACCACAAATATCCGGGGCCTTCACTCAAACCTTTCAGATCTTTCCATACAGGTTGCCACTGACAAACCAGACATAATCTACCTAACAGAAACTTTCCTCCCACAAGACGTGTCTGACTCCCAAGTATCTCTCCTTGGTTACTCCCTCCTCCGGTATGACAGACCTGAGCCTCGTCCTGGTGGAGGAGTTGCGCTCTTCATCAAAGACTCTATTCCTCACTCTCCATGCACTGCTCTCACTTCCTCACACCCCCAGGAATACCTCTGGCTACGGCTTCCCCTCCTCTCCCACCTCATGTTTATATGTGTACTGTACCGTCCAACGAACAGTGATGACTTCATCTACACCTCACTATCCGAAAACATGGACCATCTTCGATCTTCTCATCCAAACTCTCTCTTCATCTTATTTGGTGACTAATTGTCATCATGGCAGTTGGCTTGGTGTGGGTATCTCTCTCACCTGTCATGGCACTTCAGCAAAAGCTTTCTGCGACTTATTCGGACTGACTCAATCGGTCAACTTCTTGACCCGGATCTCAACCAATGGTACTCCATCTCTTCTGGATCTGATTTTGACAAATTTCCCTGACAATATCTGCTGCTCTTCCTCCGCTCCAATCAGTTCTTCTGACCACGTCCTTGTCAAAGTGGACATCTATCTAGCGATTATCAGAGAACCACCTCACCACCGTTGAGTCTGCCATTTCACTCAAGCCGACTGGCAGGGTCTCCAAGCAGCCATGAAACTTATAGACTGGTTTCCTATCGCTACTTTCTCCAACATCAACTCATCCTGGGAATTCTTTCAAAGGAACTTGCTCTCCCTTATGCACAGATTTATCCCCTCTTGTCTTCAGTTGTCCTACCCTTCCTCCTGCCCTTGGTTTACTGAAGCTTGTGGTGAGGCAGTTGTCCTGAAACAACTTGCCTTTGCCTCATGGAAAGCAAACCCAACTGAGGGCAATCTCAGTTCCTTCCACAAAGCTCGGAACAAGTGTGTATCTACCCTCAGGAGAGCCAGAAAACAACATCTTTCTAAGCTCAAGTCTGAACTTTTCAAACTCTCTCTCCTCAAAATCCTGGTGGCGTTTAATCAAATGTGTTTCTGGTGTATGTACCCCCTCCATCGCCTCCCTTACCTCAAATGGCCGCACTGCTGATACCGCAAGTGAAAAGGCTGAATGCCTAAACTCGGTGTTTGCAGCTAAATCTTGTGTCCAAAACCCATAACTTTCTCCATCCACCTTACCCAGTCGCACCCAACTGTCCCTTGACTCTGTGTCCTTTACCCCTGACAAGGTGGAGAGCTTACTGTCAAACCTCAACTCACAATCTGAAACCGGTCCAGACGGCA
The DNA here is from genome assembly GCF_056783735.1 of Eptatretus burgeri. Classification (NCBI taxonomy): domain Eukaryota; kingdom Metazoa; phylum Chordata; class Myxini; order Myxiniformes; family Myxinidae; genus Eptatretus; species Eptatretus burgeri. The sequence goes on along the minus strand of NC_140963.1, from coordinate 31,702,439 downwards.
TCAGCCCACGTGTCCTAAAAATCTGCTCTTGCTCACCCTCTCTCTGTTCTATTCACCCTCTCATTTGCTTAAGGTCATCTGCCATCTGCTTGGAAATCAGCAAACATCACTGCCCTGCATAAAAAAGGTGCAAAAACAGATCCCTGCAACTACAGACCAATCAGCCTTCTCCCAATCATCAGCAAGGTTATGGAATCCATCATCGATTCAGACATCAAATTCTTCCTCTTCTCCAATGGCTTGATTTCCAATCATCAATTTGGATTCAGACCAGGTCACTCTACCCTGGACTTGCTGCTCCTGCTTTCCCAACAATGGATGGAGGTCCTCAATGCCGGACATGAAATCCGAGCCGTATCCCTGGACATATCACGTGCTTTTGACACAGTCTGGCACCCTGCCCTGCTCACCAAACTCTCTTCCTATGGTATCCAAGGCCATCTTCACTCATGGCTCACAGACTTCCTCTCCTGTCGAAGTCAACGTGTGGCCCTAAATGGAGTTCTTTCATCCCCTCTTCCTGTCCAGGCTGGAGTTCCTCAAGGTAGCGTTCTGGGCCCTGTTCTTCTTATGGTTTTCATCAATGATCTCTGCGACTCTGGAAAATTCTCTATATCTCTTTGCTGATGACTCCACCTTCTGCCGTACCATCGGTCACCCCTCAGACCGGCAAGCAGCAGCTTCTTCGCTCACTGCAGTTCTGGGTAAAATCACAAACTGGCCAACACATGGAACATGTCTTTTAATCCGGACAAATCTCACAGTCTCACTATGTCTCTCCCAAAGGACCATTTAGAAAACCCCCCATCCACTTTCTCAACAATCCTCTGGAAGAAGTCCACTCTTTCAAGCTTCTGGGTCTCACTATCTGCCATGACTTTCCTGGGAAAGCCACATTTCAAACCTGGCCTCCAAAGTCAGTCGTTGACTGGGAATCCTGCCTCCTGCAAAGTCCTTCCTCGGCCCAACTGAGCTCCTGACCACTTACAAAGCTTTCGTCCGCAGCCTGATGGAGTACTGCTCTCTCCTCCGGGCTGGTGCTCCTGCCTCCCACCTTTCTCGGCTTCACGCTGTAGAAACCAAGGCATTTCGGATCATTGGCATCTCCCGCAATGAGGCTGAGTCTTTCGGCCTCTCACTCTCTCACCGCAGGTTGGTCGGTGGTCTTTCTGTCTTATACCGTCTCCTCTCCAGCCTTGCCCCCCCCTGCTCTCTCTGCGATCTGTCCCCACCACATTTCCGCAGGGCGCTCAAGGTCCGCCAACAACCCCCTTCTGGTAAAACTACCAAAATCACGAATCACTGCTCATCTTCACTTTCATTCCTCTTTTTTCCCACCTTTGGAATGAACTCCCTCACTCTATTCTATCCCACTCTTCCCTCCAGGCCTTCAAAACAGCTGTTCACCACCACCTCTTATCTTCCCCCATCCAAATCCTCGATCTTTTCTACCTCCGATAATCCACCCAAACCCACCTCCTTCAAATTCCCTGCTTTCCTTCCTGAAAGTCCCTGTAATGTCCATCTTGTATTCCCTATGTTCCCCGCCTCATCCCTCTCCCTTCCACAGATCTCCTAATGTCTCCGTTCCCCACTGTTTTGTCCTTCCCACTCCCACCCCTCTTGTCTCAAGCCCCCCTTGCTGTGCGTTGTGCGTTAGCTCTCACACGAGCCTCGACAATGTATACAAAAAAAAAATGTGCTACCCAGCAAAGAAAAACTTACAGGAACAGCTGATTTTATTCTGAAATCATCACAATCATTACAATTTAACACAGGTGGAGGCCAATTTACTTGGTAGGTGATTTTGAAGGTGATTGGTTACACCTGAATAAATTCACAATTGCAATTAGAAGGGTGGACACTCATCCAACCAGGATATTCTAGTTTTGTATTATAAATAAATTTTATGAAATTTGTTGAATTTTTCATTTGTAAGTTGTGGGTTACGATGTGTAAATGAAGGTGGAAAAAGTCTGATTCAGTGCATTTTCATTCCAGGCTATAAGGCAACAAAAGGTGAAAATTTTGAAGGGGGTGTAGACTTTATCTAGGCACTGTAATCACTCATGGGATGGGTTGCCAGCTCAACCCTTGGAGGTTGCTCTCTGCTGATGAAGGCCAGTGAGCCAGAAACGTGTCTGTGGATAAATTATTTTTCCAAGGTTGTGTACAAGTTATTCCATATGACACTCCATCAACATTTGCCATTGTTGCTCAAAAGCCGGATTTACACCTCAATGGAGTGTCTTTTGCGCATTTATCATCCTTTTTTTTTGAGTCGAGTGTACAGCTTATGTTTGGTCATCCTCAGAGGATAATGTTGCACCCTGACTAATCAGCCAGGTGCTTTGCCAATTTTCTGACTCGTACGTTCCTCTCGTACTAATTGAAGTTGTTGTCAGTACAACAATCATCAGTGTGATGAAAAAAAAATAACTTCTCACGATCTCTGTTTGTGGGTGAATAATTCAACACCTTATGAAATGTACTTCACAACAAAAGGAAGAGCTGACATTGAAGAATCAAAAAAGTGATGTCACTATGGATGCTTGGCCACCAAAAGCCAGTTATCACTTTATAACTTTTCTGACACCTTTTGCTTAAAACCTAAAAGTCAATCGGAATCAAAAGGCCATGTTTCACAATTTGCATTCATATGAGATATAAAGATCAAGCAAGCTTCTGCTTTCAAGCTATACATGTGTTTTCAGTACCGTACACCTTGAGCTCACCTTTGGATTGATGAGTTACACCTTTACAGGTGTTCTGCCCCAGCCAAACTCTTCATCTGACTTTGTTGTCATATTCATGTCATACTGCATGGCTCAAGAATGATTTGATGCTTTCATCAGAGGATGTGTTGCCACTTTTGGTTTTGCAAGTTAATGGTTGAGTGATACTTTTGGTGAGTTGTTCATTATTATTTTTGGTGCATTGGCACACCGACTACCTGTTTTGAACAAACCCGATCAGCTGGCCTTGCCACAAAAGGCTTTGAATGCCAAATGTATCGGCTGACTAATAATGTGGATCGTAGTGTGGGAGCTGACATTGTTTTTGGCAGTGGGTGGTTCTGTGTCTTTCACAGACTGAAATTAAAAAATATATATGGTATAAGATTGGGGTGGTTGGTATTGTACAATTTAAAAGAATAATTAATTTTCCATCAATTAACTTTATCGAGAAAAAAAAATATTCGAATTCCCTTACCAACCAATCACTTACCAACTAATTAATTAGCTCCCGTTGGACTTTATCCAAAACGGGGGCTTAAGGATTTGGTCTCAATTATTATTTTTTTTTTTTGTGTGCGTGCGTGTATCTGCAACCATATCATGGACATGTATGGACCGATTTTATTTGTATATGGTACAAAGATAACATATGATGGTATACATAAGCACATCATTTTTGTTTCACGATGTGATCAAAGATGGCCGACTGGCGGCCATTTTAGTGGTAAAAAACCTGATGTTGAACAGGTCCTCAGCAATTTCTCGGCCAAGCATTTACCGATGTTGTTCAAACTTGGCACACAGATAATGAATGATGGCTTATATATACACGTGTCATTCTTTTTCGAGATCAGATTCAAGATGGCTGACTGGTGGCCATTTTGTTCCTTAAATGTGTCCCCAACCATTTCTCAGACATGCGTGGTCTGATTTTGTTCAAACTTGGCACAAGCACAGTTCATGATGGCATATACGTGCACATCACTATTTTGCGATCTGATCAAATATTTCCGACTGGTGGGCTTGCGGCCATTTTAGTTGGACATAAATATGGGCTAACCCTTTAACTCCATGCAGCAAAATTACTAAAACAATGGGGGTTATGACATTTTATGTCTATTTTACTTGTTTACCAAAAATTTACTTGCAAACAGTACCTGGGACTCCGCATTAATGTTCCACTTTATTTTCATGCACATGTGAGCAGTGTGTGTGTCTATCTTTCAGTGTGTGTCTGTCTAACCATGTGTGTGTCTATCTATCTAGCTATTTAAGTGTGTGTCTGTCTATACATGTGTGTGCATCTATCTTTCAGTGTGTATCTATCTATCTACCTATCTTTCAGTGTGTGTCTGTCTATACATGTGTGTGTCTATCTATCTATCTAGCTGTGTGTGTGTATATATGTGTGTCTGAATATCTATCTATCGATTTACCTCTCTGTCTGACTGTCTGTTGGAAGAAGTCTGTTGTAAGTTTGTCTGCCCTTGTGTATTGTCTGTGGAATGCAATTTTGTATTGTCTGTCCATCTATCTATCTTATGTAAGAATGTGTGATTGATGTAAGAATGCATAATTGCTTTTATGAAGGGGAGGGAGGAGGGAGGACAAGGGGTTGGGGTTTGGAAGGAGTCGGGAGAACAAAGATGGGACATCGTCCAGGCATTATATGACAAATAAGGACTGAACCTCAAATTGCAACAGAAAATCTGATAACTGATCATTACTCATAAATGTGTCCTGTATAACATACAAAAAGTCCTAATGAATCCAAGTGGTGAAAATTTTTTTTATAAATTAAAATTATTTTTAATTTTTATTTTGTTTTATTTTATTTTTCCAAAATGTTTCTTAACCGTACTCTGGTACCACTTTTTGCAACTTTGTAATGGGATATTTAGCAATGCTCTAACTATATACGTAATAGTAGGGTGGATTTACTGATTCTGGCTCACTTTTCCCCATGTAAATGAATGGGGGATTTTCAGCGATTCCCTTTTTTTTCCCCTAAAAATAAACCCCCTTTTTATCCGTTTTTCCCTGCTGTGCAGGGGTTTGGCTTTTTCTTGAGGCAATGTTTTATGGTCGGATGCCCTTCCTGGACGCCTCTTACAACACAGGGATATGGTACACCTATTCTAACCGGGGCATACACCGGGACCAGTATACTGGTACTCATTTCGCCGACCTCGGAAGGATGACAGGCTGAGTCAACCCCCTGGTGTTAATTCAGCAGCTGAGCGGGATTCGAACTCGGGACACTGGGATCCCAAGCCGCCACCCTAACCACTAAGCCAACACCAGGCTTTGTATATATATAACCAGGCTATCCCAAGGTATATTTATTTGTCTCCCCTTTAACCTGGAGGTTGATCAGCTCACTCATTGAACCTATAAAGATTTGTTCATTCTCAAATTCCTTCAATAGTTTAATTTTCTTTGCACAATAATCCCCATCTAAAATATTGACAAACAAAACATTTGAATCTTTATATTTTTTAAGATACCCCTTTTGTGCCATTACGAAATGATAAACTTCTCTTAATGATCTCATCTGACCACCTCCTGAGCCACATATCATTTTGAGATTATAGTAAATTGTTTTTTCATTGTTCAATTGATAACCATCAAAGTTTTCAGTCCATTCAAGGATATTCATTTTATCTTTACATCCTCTAACGTACTACTTTTTAAATTGATTCGCTTATTTGTTTTATTTACCTTTGTTTTAGTTATTTTTTCAATAAGACTTATTTGATATTTTTCACATTCATTATGTTTTCCATTTATATACCAAGACTGAGATTTTCTCCACTCTTTTGTTTGATTAATACTTGGTTTAACCATTTATATATTGTGAAAAAAAACAGTGGTAGCCTGTATAAAAAACCCTAACCCATCTTCCCATCGTTAAAAACGCAATCTATTTTATACACTCTATCATACAATATCCATATGGAACACAATCTATTCCATTATCTAAAATAAATCTCTTATCATCAAAGGCTCCTAATGCCTTTTTATTTACTTCTTCACTATATATGTTATGTTTATAACTTCTTATTGTATTCATTTTCCTGTATTCTTCTTTCTTATTCATCAAACAATTATAATAATTTCTAAAAGTTATTGATTTCTTTATTACATATTTCTTTATTCCCTTTAACCTCTTATCAATCTGATCACCATACTTATAAGCATATGCCTTTGCTCTCAATCCAATAAACTCACTCATTACTTTTCCACCCAACTCATCCTTAAACTTACCAATAACCTTTTCATTCTTTTTGGAAAATAACTCACTCTTCTTGCTGAAATTACTTGTATCATATACTCCAATATTTTTCTTCATATCTTCATAAACATCATCAGTTTTTATATCTAGGATAAAACTATCAGTATCCATATACAACAATGAAACATTTTCACCATACTCTTTCTTTAAGTCATTATACAAATAATCATACATCAATATCTTTGATAAATCAAGAACTGCTGTTCCAATATAAATTGGTTTATCCATTACAATACTTTCCTTTTTCATATGAATTGCAGAAAAGTTCTCTGAAAAAAACCTCTTCTCTCTCAAAACTTGGTTTATTTATCAATCTCGAAGCTTCTTTCCAAGATGTTGCGAATCTAATGTTTTGCCTGTTTCTAACATTTTCCATAGTCTTTCCAAATACAGCATTATTCATTAATTTATAAAAGTCCCCTTCAAATTTTACTTTTGTATTTGCTCTCATATCTGTATTGAATTGAATATACTTTTTCACCCAAGGACTTTGTTTAAATTTTAAAACTCTATGAATTTTAGCTACTCTCAATCCTTCTCTCAAAAACTGTTTTAAGCTTCTCTGATGCAAAACATATCCCTCTTTATCATAGAATGTTGTTAATAACTTTTCTGTTGATTTACCTTTAATATTAAAACTTTTATGATAATCACTTAACCATTCTTTCTTTGGAGTTTCTTTCTCACATGCAAAAGGAAGATCTTTATGCTTATTATGAAGATCACTCGGGTACCTCAAATCAACTTCAAAATAATAACCTTCTTCTTCGTCATTCAATTCCTCTTGAGAAGAAATAACAATATTCATCAAAGCCTTTTCATAATCCTTTTCTTCCACCCACTCTAATTTACCATAAGGTAGAGATTGAGACATTGCCCATCCATACAAATTATTAGCATCAAAATACATCAAATAATTACTATCTTTTTCACTATCATAATTTGGAAGATATTTATTATTTGCTTTAGCATATCTTTTTGAACATACTTGTGATATTCCACCTCTCTTGGACTTCTCAATCATCAAAAGCATATCCACATCACTGATTAAATCTATATCTTGTTTTGTCATTTTCAACATTGCACTCCAAGCTAAACCAGGAGCTGTGAAATAGTGGGCAGGGTCTAATCCATAACAATTTTTATTATGACAGAGTGTTCTAAAAGCCTCAAACACATCAGCTAACAATAAAACATCTGTTTTTAGATATAAATCGTGATATTCTCCAAGGTTCTTTATCTTAAATAATTTCCATATTTCTTGTGCGTGTTTATATTCCTTATCACTTATCTCTTCTTCATAAAGGTTATTATAGAAACTTTCTTTTGATGGAAGTTGTGTTTCTTTAAATCTCATAAATGAATCCATATAATCATAAGGATAAATTCCCTTACTTGTAAGAATTTTCTCTTTACTTTGAATTTCATTCCTTGTTTGAATTTCCTCTCTCGTAAGAATTCCTTCTTTAATCAGAATTTCATCTTTAATCTGAATTTCCTCTTTAGTTAGAATTTCATTCATTGTTCGAATTTTCTTTATAATTAGAATTTCATCTTCAGTTGGAATTTCCTCATTAATTAGAGTTTCCTCTTTACTTTGAATTCTCTCTTTAATCTGAATTTCCTCTTTAGTGAGAATTTCCTCTTTTGGAAAGAATGAATTAAGATTTGGAAAAGAGTCCGTGGAGCTTAGATTTGATGCGAGGTAGGCTAGTGGTGTTCCCATAAACTTGTAAGAATCTAGAAACCTAATACGAGTTAAAGGTTTTGTGAATATCATTTTTGAAAATGAAATATACTTTTGACTTGTGTTTGTTATGGCAGAAATATTCCCTGGTGTTTTTGAAAGTTCATTTATAAATAGATGTGTATCATAGTTGGCGCTGTTGTGAAGAAAGACTGGAATAAAAGAAGGTAATTTATAATTAAGATTACAACAGGAATGAGCGGGACCTCTATATTTACCAGTAAGATGACAATGGCCTCTAACTTTAGACTCCTTAATTTCCCCTCACAAATATGACAGATATTGTTCATTCTAAATTCTAATTTTTCTTCTTTGGTTAATTTCATCGGTTCATTTGTTTCTTTCATTAATTTAGTGAGTCTTATACAATCCTTTTCTAATCGTTTTACAAACTCTTGTGAAGCATTTTTTTCCACGATAATGTTCAAGTTTGTTATACTTTTCTCCAACAGATGATTTGATATAATAACAAAAACCACAAGGAATATGTTTTTGATATTTATTTGTATATGGTTCTTTTGGATTAGGAGAAGCAGTATTTATCTTTTTAAGGATACATTCAAAATCAGCGTATATCACAAATGGGTGCATGATAGATTTATTATAATCTTCCAAAGAAATCTTTTCACCAGGTTTAGGCATTGTAATTACAGCTGATTTATGATTACTACAATATTTTGAATGTTGTTCTAATCGTTCTTTTGTATGAAATGAATTAAGACATCGCTTACAAGGATATATTTTGTTTGCTGTTCTGAATACCTGAGAAGAGATTAATCTTGATAAATTATTGATGTATGTGTAATGTGAATTCTTTCCAACACTAAAATATAAAAGATCAATGTGTGTTTCTTCATTTTTATAGTTGTTTGAAATTTTTAATATTTGAACTTTGTTTGTATCCGTTAATCCATATACATTAATAGAAAGATTATTCTTTTTCTCAAATTTAGGAATATCTGTTAGTGGCATTGGGAATTTAAAATCTTTAATGTCCAAGGTATTCTCATATTTCATATATTGTTTTACTCTTTCTGAATTACATTTTTGGTGGATGTAAGTGAGCAAGAACAGACCAGAGAAAACATTTATTATCATTGTTCTTAATATTAACAACTGCCTTCTTTAGTTTTATTTCTTTTGGTAATTCAATATAAGAAGAAGCTTTAAGAGGGTTTGATTTTTAGAATGTGTATATCTAAAAAGATGATTTTTTTAATATTGAATCCACTTCCTACCACTGTATTATCAACATCCTCCTCTTGTCTTGATAGTTCTTCATAAACCCCACTATTCAAAAAATCTTGAAATGATGTTATAAAATGAAGATCTGTTCTCATATAAGGAGTTTGTTCTTCATCTTGTCTTTTTCATATTCATTTTCACTCCCATTTAAAACTTTAAAGTTTTTATTTTTTTTAATGTCTTTTTAATAAATTTTTTCAACATCGGGTTTCACTATTTCAATTGATTCAGCTATTGATGATGGACCGGGTTCTCCAAATTGAAAAATCCTTATTTTTATATGCCCTTTAAATGCCTCATCAGTGTTTTTAATATAATAGTCTCCCTTTACTTTAAACTCATTTTTCTTGTGTTTTTGTGATTGAAGATGTTTATTATAACTACTCTTCAAAACATCCTTTGAACAGATATCACAATGTTTTCTTTCCAACTCAAGAGGAGATATTTGATGAAATAGATTAAATGTGTGTTTGTTGGTTCGGAGGTGTTTTCTATAATGTTTATATTCGTGATTACAAACATCGCAGTACGTTGTATTCACCATATTTAAAGAATAAAACTTTGCTTAAACTAAAATTTTCTTGATGAAAATTTCGTTTGTTTTACAAGGTGAATCTGTGCTTAAAACCATTTTATCCTCCAACTTTTTCACTTAATAAATACAATGTTTCAAGACACAAAAGACAAGTTTCAATCAATCTCTTCATCTGTTAAAGATACTGAGAAATATGTCAAGGATGTAAAATTGAACAAAGATAAATATAACAACTATTGGATAAAAACTATTATGGTAAATAATATGAGTTCTTCAATTTCCTTCAGTGGAAGGGCTTTTAGTATACCTGGTAGAACATCAATTAAAGTATCTCTAACAAAAGTTTCTCCTCTCCTTCTAGTAATATATTCAAAACTAGAAAAAGCAATGAAACAAGAAAAAGTATCAAAGAACAAAAACCTTATGGATGAAGCTTTAGAAAGAAAAGATAAGACCATCTGTAATATGCAAGGAGAAATTTGTATTTTTTTCAACAACCTTAAAGATGTAAATCTTGATGAAATAAAGGATGTTAATATATCAGGTGAAATGACATTTCGTTCAATAGTAGTTAACGATAATTTTAAAATTACCTTTAATATAAAAAATGTTGTCGTTGAATCTGATAATGAAAAAAAGTATATCGATATCGATGGTAATATACAACTGAAAGTATAGATGAATTTCAGTTTAAGTTTTACTTTATAAATATGCTAGACTTTCCTGATTCTCCATATGACAAATTTGAGAATTGTCCTGCGTGTGAAAGACAGGGATTAAACACAGAGTCAAAAGCCTATAAACAATGTATATTCTGTGATTATCTTCTAATTAATGATAATAAAAAATATAAAAAGGAAAATAATTCTTTTAGATTTACACCAAAAATGAATTACTTTACAAGATTGATTAGAGAAATGAATGTAAAGTATGAGGATGATAACACACCTTTCCTTACAAGGGAAGAAACTGAACGCATATAAGAGAAATGTTCAAAGGATTGTTGTTGTATATTATTCATGGATGTAATTTTCAGGGAAATATCAACACAAGATATTGTATAAATAAAATAATGGATTATCTTGAAATTAAACCTGAACTTAGGATAAAATATAGAGTTTCTAAAAAGCCAATAATAAATTAAATAACCTGTTTTTCAAATATATAAATGAATGATTTTTTTACCTATTTGGGAAAATAAGATAAAATTTAACAACCATAAAAATCTCCCAAATTCATTAAGATGTCTCATAGTTGGTTCAAGTGGATGTGGAAAAACCTGCTTACTTTTAAAAAATGCTCCTCACTCCCAACTTTTTAGATTATGACAATTTAATAATTTTCACAAAGTCGAGTTTTCAACCAGAGTATCAACTACTCTCACAAGGTTTTAATGCTGGTCTTCAAAAGAAGATATAATCGGTTTATTTAAACGTCAAAAAAAACCTAAATGATTATAACATTGAAGATATAATTCAACTATTTTGTGATACACAGAGATGTAAAAAGAAATCAAATCCTATAACTTGTATTCTTAGTGATAATACGGATGATATACCGTCTCCCCAAGATTTGGATAAATCAAAAAAGAACCTCGTTATCTTTGATGATTGTGTTAATGAGAGAAACCAAACAGTAATGGACAGCTACTACACAAGAGGGAGACATTCTTCTTGTAATTGTATTTATCTTAGTCAATCGTACTTTCAACTTCCTCGTCGTTCCATCAGAAACAATGCTAATACTTTTATTTTATTCAAGTTAAATTCAATAGATATCAATAATTTTTGGAGAGATAATTGTTCTACATTATGTAGTAAAAAGAAATTTGAGGATTATATAGAGGCACACGACTGAAAAATATAAATATATTGTTGTGAAACAAGATGAGATATTAAGGGATATATTTTTTGTTTTATAAACAATTACATATATAAATGACAACTATTATTATAAATCTTGTGGGTAAATCTGCTTCTGGAAAAAACTTTCATAAATCAAGGTTCTTGTGTAGTACAAATGAGAATATTGTAAATTTACTTAAAAAACACCCCGTGATACGCATTGTATCAACAACAACTAGAGCAATAAGACCTGGAGAAGTAAAAGGTGAAGATTATCACTATATTTCAGTGGAGGAACATATGCGATTGAGGAATGAAGGTCAAATGTTTGAGGAGGTTTCTCTTGGTACAACAAAATATTCACATTGTAAGAGTGAGTTAAGGAAACTAAAATCTGGTGGTGTTGGGATATTAGAAACTAATCCAGAAGGAGCAGAGACAAATTATTAAACATCTGAGTGGAGTGAAGATTTTATCATTCGGTTTTGATGTTGATGAAGAAACTCAACGCAAAAGCGTATGAAAAGCAGAGATGCAAGTATTAGTGAAGAAGAAATTACAACTCGCATTAATGTTAATAAAGAATTTGATGAAATATTTAAAGAAAAGGATTTATTTGAACACATCTACTTGAATGATGAAGAAAAGGAAAATTTCCCTGTTGATCTTTACAATTCATTAAATGATATTTTACAATAAATAAATGGATGTAAAAGAAAGAGCAAGAAGATTTAAGGAACATCAAGAGTTGGTTTCAAAAGTTGTAAAACAACAGGAAGACATAAAGAAGAAACGCAGACAGAAACTAACGGGCAGTAGAAGAAGCATTTGAAAGAAAACAAGAGAAATTTTTTAAACCACTTTTAAAAACTTCCCAAGAAAAAATGAAAGATGTTTCCACAGTTCCCACAGTAGAATATACTCCTAGAAAGCTTCAAATGTTAAAAGATTTCAGTCAAATGACGGAGGAAGAATTAGAGCATTTAGGAGAATTAGAATATGATGATGAAGGTTTATTTCAACAACTGGAAGAGATTAATCAACCCCTGATTATATTGTGAATGCTGTTCAAAACAATGAATATTCAGCGGATTCAAAAACCAAAGCAGGACTCATTCCAACAGAACAACCAGCAATATTTCATCTTGTTCAAGAAAAGGTATTGATATTTAATGATGAATTAAGGTTCTTAAGTTCTGCTCAACCCCCTGTTAAACTAACTCCGAGATTAATGTTTCTTCTCACAAAAGATGGAAGACAAGGTTCAACTGTGAGGGATGAATCAAAGTATATTGATAAACCATTAGATATGGAAAATAATGATGATAGAGTATATATTGATTTGCTGAACACTCTAAATTATAAGGTTATTCTTTCTGGTAAAAGTAGGAAGAATGAGAAGGAGAAACACATTATTCAGGCTTTAAGTATCCTTGGTTCAGGTATTAGTTTTCTTCCAAATGACCCATCGCAATTAGTTAATAGACTGTTATTGTTGTTCGGCAGTCAGAAGGCTGGAAATAACAATTGTTTTAATGAAGCATCAGCCATTTTAGACCAGTTGATGAACATGAAAATAATTAATAAATATCAATATAAAGACATTTTATCTCATATTAAATAAGATGAAGCACAATCCTTAGTTTCAATTTCACAACAAGCGACCACACATCTTCATTCCCATACCCACTACAACTTGACACAACAAAAGAATATGAGGCATCTTTATTGTCCATGGAAACTTATAATACCTTATTTAATATAACTGATAAAAATGACAAGTTTAGTTATAATCCCGGAAGTGGATACAAAACGATAACAGTCTCCACCGGAGCATATGAGATTTCTCAAATATCTTCCGAAATTGCTCGTCTTATGAAAGAACAGGGTGATGAACCAAAAAATATTGTTATAAACATTCAAAAACATACTTCAAAATCAACGATTAAAGTTAAAAATAACTACAAGGTTGATTTCACAATTGATAATTCATTTAGAGAGTTATTGGGTTTCTCCTCAAAAAGATTGAAACTAATGGGACGTTTTACAGTGATAATGTCATTCAAATATCCTCAGGAATAAATTCGGTGTTAATTCACTGTGATTTGATTGATGGTGCTTATAATGATGGAAAAAAAAACAAATACAATATTTTCATTCAGTGCATACTCAACCCCAATTGGTTATAAATTTAATATGGAACCTAAAAATTTGGTTTATCTACCTGTGTCAGGAAAAACCATACACAGAGTAAATTTTAGGATAACCGACCAAGATAATCGTGTGATTTCTTTTAATGGAGAAGTTATATCCATCAGAATTCACCTACGTGAAGTTTTCCAATAAATAAATACGATGGTTATTGTGAGGAAACACGAGTTGGGAAAATATAAAATAATTACAGGGGATGGGATGTTCCTTTCCCCATACTACAAGGGTGAAGGTATGTATCTTGGTAGAGGATACTATAAACCTAAGAGACAAAGGGGTGTTGGACATCAATTTAGAGGAGATGGGATAATTGATACTCTCATGGGTATTGGTTCAACTATTCTTAAACATAAAGATCTAATTGGTTCAACTGCTTCTGCTGTGGGAAATGTAGCAGGTGCTGTAAAGAGTATAAAAGATGCTCAGAAGGAATCTCATAAATTACAAGCAATAAAAGAAATTAAGAAAGGCAAAACTCAGTTGTCCCCCCAAGAACGACAGAAAATAATTCAAATACTTGGATCAGGGTTTCAAAGTTTTAACATCTTTTTTTCCTAAATAAATACAAGTATGGAAGCAATTGATAGTATCTATGATTTGGATGATACTATTATTATCTCAAACTCCACTAAAAAGAAGATTACTTCAAGGTAAATGCAATAACTGGAACAGACTGGAATACGAATGGTACAAAAAGTTTTGAAATAAATAATCAACAAACCTATTTGAATCTCTCCGAAAGTTTCTTGTTGTGTAAATTTAAATTCACTAAAGCTGGGAATAACACAAACGCTACACTTGTAAATGATTTCTTCTGGAAAATGTTTGATAGTGTGCGTTTGTATATTGGAACACAAGAAGTTGAAGCGGTTGATTATGTCTCTGCTGTATCTGAAATGATAAAATTTACACTCTATACATTCAGTGATAGAATGGGAAAGGGGTCTGTCGAAGGTTTTATTCCTGATATGTCAACGGGAACAAACACAGACCCTGGATATATTCAAAGGAAAGGAGCGTATAATGATGATACAAAAGCAGAAAATAGTTTTACTGTGGCGGTTCCTCTTAAAGGTATATTTGGATTTTGTGATCATGATAAAGTTCTGTATGGTCTTAAAATTAGATTTCAACTACAAAGGAATGATAATGAAAATAGATTGCTTTTTGGTGTTGGTAATGCTTTTGGTGATCAGAATAAATTTGTAATTGAGGAGATGAGTTGGTATATCAGTGAATATACTCCTAATCTTAAAACAGAAGAGATGTTGAATCGAAGACTTAACTCAAAGAAACCACTCAGTGTATCATACCTCAAAAGAAGATGTCAACACGTTAAACTCAATCAAACTACTTACACGTGGAATTTGGGTGTTCTGGAAGGAAAGCCACGATATCTGTGGATCATTTTTAAAAAGCCAGATGGTGATACTGCGACTGATAAGAATAATGCATTGAGTGATAATGCTAAGGTGAAACAACTTCGCGTTTCTCTAGATGGAACATTTTATCCACGAGATAGATTGGAAATTAATTGGGAAAAAATGATTTTGCTGAAGCATACAAGTCTTACCAAAAGGTGTGTGAAAGTAATGGAAATAAAGAACCTATTTTGGATATGACAGCATTTAAAAGTTTGTATACAATCTATGCGTTTGACCTGAGCGCGCAAAAGGAAACTATAAAGTCTAATCGAGTGGATACTTCCCTATACATTGAAAGAGGAGAGAGTGAAGAAGTTGATACATATTGTTTGCTTTTGGAAGAAACAGAATTGCAGATTAATACAGATAATGGTGTGATGATTAGTCTCACATAATTTTTTGTTAAATAAATGAGTGGCAAAGTACCAACTGGGGTATATGTTAATCAAATCAATCTTCATAAACTATCATCTTGTGTTCAAAATCAAAAGCCTTGTACGATTAACGTTAATACAATTCAGAGAAAAGGAGCAGTAAGAATTGATGTTTTGCTCACAAGAGAACAGGTTAAAATCTTGAATGACACTGGCTCACTTAAAATTAAAATGACAAAACCAATGTTGAAAAAAATATTCAATAAGAGAGGCAGTGGAGGATTTCTCCCATTTCTAATTCCTTTATTTGCTGGTTTAAGTGCGGTTGGAGCATTGACGGGTGGTATTTCAACAGCGGTGAAAACTGCCAACGAAAGGAAGGCTCAACTCCAGGCTCAAAAAGAATTGGAAAGACATAACAAAGAGTTGGAGAAACAAATTAGTGGAAGTGGCGTAATTGTAGATTTTGCTGAAAAACTTGAAGGTCTGCCTGATAAAGCGAGATTGTTAGTTGGAGATATGCTTTCTTCTATTGCACAAGCAGGTGTAAAATTAACGAAAAGAGGTAATGGATTATATCTTTCTAATAAATAAATGAGCATTGATGAGTGGTTGAAAGAATTTGGAAAGAATACAACATCAAATTTACAACTTGCCAAATATTGTAAGAAATTAAAAATTCAAAATGTGGTTATTTGTATGAGAGATGAATTAACAAATGTGCGAAACATACAAAGAATATTATTATGAACTTAGAAGATAATAATGGAACGGTTCTCATTGGGTTTGTATTTTTAATAATCAAGACAAATATTATTTTGATAGTTTTGGTCTTCCACCACCTGTTGAAGTCATAAAATTCTTACAGAATGGTGTTTATCAAACATTTCAAGTCCAAGAATTAAATTCCAAGTGTTGTGGTCAATTATGTCTATATGTGTTATTTCAACTCAACAAAAATAAAAAATTTTATGATATTATTTTTAATCTAATATAAATGACTTATGTTGGTAAAGATGGTTCTATCTTTGGTGTATCTCAAGAACTGGATATTGATTTATCAAATTATTACACAAAGGCACAGGCTGAGCGACATAAATATAATATAACCAAAAATATTAACATGAAAAATGCTTTTAAATTAAAAAATTATCCAAGCCCGACTACGTGAATGACTTGGTGAGATTAAGCGATTTATCACAATATATATACTTAAATAAAACGGCTGTGTATTCCAAAGATACAGAAGTGTTGATATTATCTCCAGGTCATACAGAATTCACAGTTCGAATTAAAATAAATTTTTTATAAAGAAGGGCGTATCGTTTGTATGAGAATAGAACAATGGGGGTATGATATGAATGATTTAGGGTATAATTGGTCATTTAAAATTAACCTCGAAGACCTGGAACAATTAAATCAGTCTCGTAAGGGAAGAATATTATCCACTTGGTATCGAGAATGAGTTTTGTGGGTCCACGATTAGTAAACAACAAATAAAAGAATTTAATAAGGGCAAATATAATAATGGTTTTGCCCTTGTTTATCTCATGAAAACAGAAAAAACAGGATTATATATAATAAGTAAGGAAATACAAAATGATTTAACTATGGGAAGATGGGGAGGTGTTTTCCATAATATTATTCTAACATATATTTCTAATACATAAATGACAGCAAGAAGGCTTCAGAAAATTATCATTTCTGTGTCCAAGCATACCTTCAAGAAAAGGGTATTCGGTATTTTAATAAATATGTTCTACAACATAAGAATGAGGTATTTTCAATAAAAGATTGGCATTATGCTGATGTTGATAAACCGACAACTTTAGATTTAATTAGAATGTTAAATAATGAAAAAATTATAAAGTTAAGAAAAGGTAAGGCTCTTTTAGAAATTCAAAAGAAATTTTATTGGTTTCCTGTTGTAAAAAAAATTATTTTCGATGCAGGAATAACAAGAAATCCTGATGAATATATGTATAATATTCTATGGGGTGTAAACGATTCAAGGATAGTAAGGGATGAGGAAGGAGTTGAAGAAGAGAGGGAAGAGGAGGAAAAGGAGAAGGAGGAGAGAGAGAAGGAGGAAAGAGAGAAGAAAGAGAAGGAGGAAAAAGAGAAGAGAGAGAAGGAGGAGAGGGAGAAGAAAGAGAAGGAGGAAAGAGAGAGAATGAATAAATATCAAAATATGGAAACCAGTGAGATTCAAAAAAGATTGGCGGTATTACAGAAAATAACTCAACCCACCGAGGAGGAAACCAAAGAATTGACAAGTCTATTTGCAATATTTTCTTCAAGACTATTGACATCGTCAAGCCATTCATTTTAATTCAAGGTTTTTCTTAAATAAATGGAGGAGAGAGTGAAGGCATTTCTTAGGATTCTTTATGTTTTAAAAATTAAGATTCAAATGTGCATGTTGGAAACTAAAAAGGTTTTTGCACTCTGCAGGAATTTTTCTCATAAATAAATGAGTTATTGTCTCAAATGTAAAAAGAAAACTAATACTAAAAATATTTCATATATTAAAAGTAAAAATAACAGGGTTATACAAAAAGGTATATGTTCGGTGTGTGGTTCAAAAAAAAAAATCAATTTATCTCCAAACACAAACTCGGAGGAGATATACAAAAGTTTTTATCAGGAGTAAATTTACAACTACTGGAATACCAGGGAATTACATCTTCCAGGGTATTCTTTCTGTGGTCCAGGCACAAACTTGGATAAAAGATTAGATGAGGCAGACAATCCTAAATCCTGGAGTAAACCAATCAATAGAGTTGATGAAGTGTGCATGAGACACGATATTGATTATGGGAATACCACAACGTTGGAAGAAAAGCATGAAGCCGATAGAGAAATGTTGTATAATTTGTCTCTGATACAAAATCCAACCTTGAGAGAAAAAGTTGATAGGTTCATCGTGAAGAAGATGATTAGTGCTAAATTGAAACTTGGACTTGGAAATTCAAAAAACTCATAGGCTCTAATGATGCCATTAAGACTGAAGAGCAATTAGCTGATGAATTACATAAACCAATATTCACAAAGTTTCAGAGAAGGAAAGTTTATTCCAAGGAAGTTGATTATATCTGGTCTGCTGATTTGATTGAACTCAATAATGATAAGGGGTACAAGTATGCTTTAACCGTTATTGATTTGAGGAGTAGATATGCGTGGGTTGTCCCTTTAAAAAACAAAACAGGTAATACTCTTATGTTAGCTTTTCAACAGATATTTAATAAAAGTAAGAGAAAACCTAAAAAATTGTGGACTGATGAGGGTAGAGAGTTTTATAACAAGACATTTATGAATTTTCTAAAAAATAACAGTATTACATTATACAGTACCTTTAATGAAGGGAAGGCAGTTGTTGTTGAACGTTTTAATCGTACCTTAAAAGAGAGACTATATAAAAAATTCACACAACTCGGTTCACAACAATGGTTATCTTTTATTCAGGATATTGTGGATAAGTATAATGACACGATTCACACGTCAACGAATATGAAGCCATCAGAAACATTAACAAAATTAAAATATGAAAAAGAGATTAATGTCAGAAAACCTAAGTTCAAAGTTGGTGATATCGTAAGAATATATAGGTGGAAATCTCATTTTGAAAAGGGTTTTACTGAACGATGGACGAAAGAACTTTTTAAAATTGTTGATGTAATAGATACGGTTCCTTGGACTTATAAGATATATGATTTGGAAGGGGAAGAGATTTTAGGTTCATTTTATTCACAGGAATTACAAAAGACAAAGATAAATTGAAATTTTTTGACTCCGCCCCTTTTTGACTCCACCCACACAAGCCCCACCCACACAAACCCCACACAAACCCACCACACACAAACCCCACACAAGCTCCAATAAATTGAAATTTTTTGACTCCGCCCCTTTTTGACTCCACCCACACAAGCCCCACACACACACACACGCACACACACACATAGACACACATAGACACACGCACACACACACACACACACACATAGACACACATAGACACACGTGTCTCACCATTGGTTTAATTCATTCGAGATCAGAGACCGGTCATTATAAATCATTGATCTCTTCAATAAGAGCAGAGAGAGGTAGGTAGGAAGACAGACACACACACACGTGTCTCACCATTGGTTTAATTCCTTCGAGATGATAGGACGTGATAAGACTTCGTGCCACTCATTGAAAATGTCTTTCAATTCTCTTCTAAAATCATTGATCTCTTCAATAAGAGTATTAATTTCATGAACCACGTCGTGATACGTAAACTCAATTTCTTCCAATGCCCTGTCAGGAAAAAAATATATATATATATCAGAATTATCATGATTTAATTAATAATCATTTGCTTCATCGTTCAAAGAGAAAACCAAACAAACTTACCAACTCTGTAGTAAGCTTTTGCCTTCATCGGAAGAGAGATCATCCATGTCTCAGTTGTAAAAATGAAAATCCTGTCTGGCAGAAACTTTGTCTGGTGAATCACTTATAAGGCTTACAATGAGAAAATTCCCGAAACATTGGGTGCGGCCACAGGAAATGACAGCTTGGAAAATAACTGGGCGATTGTATGAATCATTTACAAAACATACTTAAAATGGTTTCGATTCAAATGTTTTCAGTTCGTGTTCTGAGATAAAATATAAACACGAGACCTTGTCTCACAGAATAGTTCCTATTTTTTCACAGCATGACTGTCTAAAACCACACAGCACGACCGTGTCAAAAAACACTTCCTCATTTTCACGGCATGAACTGAAAACATTTGAAACAAAACTTTTTTATGGCGTGGTTTATACACAAAAATGATTTGCAACTCGGACGGTGGTCAGATGAGATCATTAAGAGAAGTTTATCATTTCGTAATGGCACAAAAGGGGTATCTTAAAAAATATAAAGATTCAAATGTTTTGTTTGTCAATATTTTAGATGGGGATTATTGTGCAAAGAAAATTAAACTATTGAAGGAATTTGAGAATGAACAAATCTTTATAGGTTCAATGAGTGAGCTGATCAACCTCCAGGTTAAAGGGAGACAAATAAATATACCTTGGGATAGCCTGGTTATATATATACAAAGCCTGGTGTTGGCTTAGTGGTTAGGGTGGCGGCTTGGGATCCCAGTGTCCCGAGTTCGAATCCCGCTCAGCTGCTGAATTAACACCAGGGGGTTGACTCAGCCTGTCATCCTTCCGCGGTCGGCGAAATGAGTACCAGTATACTGGTCCCGGTGTATGCCCCGGTTAGAATAGGTGTACCATATCCCTGTGTTGTAAGAGGCGTCCAGGAAGGGCATCCGACCATAAAACATTGCCTCAAGAAAAAGCCAAACCCCTGCACAGCAGGGAAAAACGGATAAAAAGGGGGTTTATTTTTAGGGAAAAAAAAAGGGAATCGCTGAAAATCCCCCATTCATTTACATGGGGAAAAGTGAGCCAGAATCAGTAAATCCACCCTACTCGTAATACTAAACACATATTTCCAGAGGAAGGTGGTCTGGTTTTATTAGTGAGATGACCCGTGCCTTTAGATAAGACCTCGAAATGTTTTAAATCCATTTATTATGGCCTGGCATATATATACTGTACTTTAATAGTGCATGCACTGATGTTCAACACAACTAATAATGTGTAATGATTGAAAGTCATGTGCTTCTGAAGACATTATTTTAAAGTCACAGCACTATTATACTATATAAGGCAACATAATATTTTCCGTTGTCTGGTTACTCAACCACTGGTTTCATCATCGTCATCACATTCAGTCTGAAATGAATTTGCACACCCTGATCCTTTGCAGTTGCGACATGCAACAGAGCACTCAATGTCGTGCTTCTTGCATGTGCACCTTAGGTTGCTGCAATCTGTCTTGCAACTGCATCTGATGACCTGCAGGAGTTCCTGGGGAGCTGGTGGTAAGTCAGTTTGGACAGGGATGAGCCCCCCATCACTTTCTTTCCATCCCCAGTCTGGCGGCAGGAGTTCATCCACGGTTCCATTCCACTGCTGCACCTGGTAGTATACGCAGAGACTGCGGTACTTTGCTGCTGCAAAGGTAGGTGGTAGGCTCTGTGGCTGTACATAAGAAGTTCTAGTAGCCACCTTCTCACAAAAGTGCTTGTGTCGTAATGAGTTGAGTCCCTCCCCAGGCTTACCTGTTCAGGCATTGTTCCGCATTGTTCAGGCAGACCAAAACATTCTCTCCTGCTGCCACAACATCTGCTGTGGAAGCTGACGGTGTGTCAAACACTGTAGCTTGCTCACGGAAGTCATCACTGGTTGTGAATTTCTTGAGGGTGGCTCCTTTACCAATGTCATACAGGCGGGATGTGGTATCACACCCAAGGATTGCGTGGATGAAGAGAATGTGAGTGCACACACTGGGACCCAGTTGCTGCTTGAGAGCCTTGATGTTCCAGACATGTGGGTACTTTGTGCTCTTCTTTGTCTCAGGTTGGAAGAAGAGGTCATGTGACTCAAGCTTGGTATGGTAGATAAGGAGCATGAGCAGATCTGTATCATCACCAATGAGCACAGTGTTTGTTGTGGTTGAAGACTCCACTGCTTTCTGCAGTATGAGGAGATCAGCATCACCTGAAGCATGATACGTCTGACAGTTCTTCTTCTGCAGTTGGCCACTGAGCATGTTGATGAACTGTTGCTCGTTTGTGTTGTTTGCGAGGAACTCGTCTTTCTTCATTGTAACAGGCAAGTCCTCATCAAAAGTCACGGTTGCTCCAGTCCTCCTTCCTGCTCATCTCTGGTGTGTCATGTCCTTGGTGGATGTACCCTCATAACCATCGAAAACGACGATTGCCTCCCCATACTTTCTTGTGACGTACTCGGTGTACAACCTGCAGATATTATTGTATGCAGATCCACGTGTCCATGAGATGCGCTGAACAAGTACTCCACCATCCAGCACAAACTGAACCTGGCCTGTGATCCCTGGAAGGTCAGGTGTGAGGAGGGCCCAGATGGCATCTGCCAGCACTGGCGTTCACAACTTCCAGAAAGGCATTAAATCTTTCTTTGTCTTGTGGCCGACCCAGTTTTGTTTTCTTTACCTCAGTTTCGCTGTTCTGATGAGCTGCTGACATTTTCTTCTTGGTACGGAAATTTACGCTGCACACTCGGTGATACACTGCATCTGCAGCATGGAGGTCATGCACATGCAACACACGAGCTTTCACTAAGACTGCCCAGGCATCTCCTCTTTCATTGCAAGATTTCAAGAGCGTATCATTGAACTCAACTGTCCTCACTGGGAATACAGTCCAATCAGAACTCTTCCTCTTGGTCCCAACATGCGCTGACCTCCCACAGAACAGACAGTCTCTGTCATAATGGAACTCCTTCTCATCAGCTGAGCATCGTCGCACATGCCTGTCGACTTGCTCTTGTTCTTTCTCCTTTAGTGCTTTCGCTATTTGTTGTTGGCTGGTATATTTATTGCGGCAGACTTGATGAACCAGTTCCCCAGGTGATGTATGAATGTCATCATTTCTGGATTTACTTGCTCGGTTGATGGCGTCACTCCCCTTTTTCAGTAAGTGTGGATGGTGGCTGTCCGCCCCCCTCTGCAGGGTCCTTACAAATGGCACATCTTGGAGGGCCACTCATTGTTCAGGATGTGATGGCACTGCAATAATGTAAAATACAGGAGTATTCATTTTAAAGTACAGTCACTGTACCAAATAACCACACATGAATTTCACTGATTGCACATTTTGCAATTTTCAACTTGACCGTTTTTACAATGCAAATCTCTTCAATTTGCTGTGAATTTCCTTTTGAACATGCACCGTACTGCACCCAATATCATGTCTCATGTAAAACAAGGTTTCTGGTAGATTGTGGATAGTACTGAACCCTTTGTGTGGACATCAGACAAGCAGACATGCAAAAATCCATTATTTTAACATGGGCGGCAATGGAGAAAAATGCCATCACCGATTTCAGTACTTTTCAATAGTTTCCACCACTTGGATTCCTTAAGACTTTTGATATGTTATACAGGACATATTTATGAGAATAAAACAGTTGAAAAAGTTTCTGTTGCAATTTGTGTGAGGTCATGTCATATAATGCCTGTACTACAGTTGGGAAGTGGAGGTTGATAATTTGGGAAAAGGGGGGGTGGGGTTGAGGACCTTTGGTGGGGGTGGGGGGAGGTTGAGGTATCGTGGAGGGTGAAGGGGTTGAGGAATTGTGGTGGGGAGAGGGTTTGAAGCCTCAGAGTGTAGAGGGCAGGAGCAGGATTGAGGCCTTTTGGTTGGATGGGGGAGGTTGAGGGGTTGGGGTTTGGGAGTGGGGCTTTATGACTTGGGGTTTGGGGAGGGCCCATCATTAAGATGCTTTTTCCAAAAACTCCATACGACCTTTTCGATGCGATTTTTTTTTATTTTTTTTTTTCAGTAATGGCTTCTTTCTTACCACCTGTCTATAGGGACCAGCTTTGTGAAGGGAGCAGGATGTTGTTGATTGATGAACACTGACCACCATCTTGGACATAGAGCCTTGCAGATCTTTCGAAGTCATTGTTACCTTCACCAGAGGAGAGGTTTTGCATTTGGGTCCGTTTTTCTGTCTGTCTGTGTTTTTTGTCCACACACAACGTGAGAATGGTTTTTCTCTGCAACCGCTTGTTGGATTGACACAAAATTTTCACCATTGGAGAGACTTGTAGAATGTTTTAATGATATCGATGATGTCATAGGTCATGTGGTGTGGCAGCCATGTTTGAAAAAAGAAAAGCTTTGGATCACTGCATCTCCAAAAAAACACCACATAAAAAATTGAAGCTTAGTCGTGGCAAGTACGCCTGATGGGGAATACATGTGATTTTTTTATGATGTCATAAGTGCCTTTGTTATGATGTCATAATTGCATATGTAGAACGCTACATCTGATCAGTATGAAAATATTTGAGGGTCATCTCGGGATATAATGGTCCACAGAAAAATATGATGAAGTCATCGCTAACGTGATTTGGCAGCCATATTGTTTTTATTTAAAAAAAGATCTTCAAAAATCTTGTTTGAAATGGCTGAACAGATTGAGGCAAAACTTAATAACTATGACTGCCTATTAATGAGAAACAAAATTTTTCCACCTATGATGTCATAGGCCACATGGTTTGGCAGCCATATTGAATTTACCCTATAACCTATAAAAAAAATCTTCTCTGGAACAGCTGGACAGATCGAGGGAAAACTTCGTGCACATGCTCCCCAAGCCTTGGGGATACTAGGGTGATCATGAATAATTACTAAGGTGATCACGAATAATTGTTTGGTCACATGGTCTCGCAGCCATCTTGGATTGAACAAAAGTCTTTAAAAATTATTTGTCTTAAACCACTTCAATGATCAATGTGAAACTTCACAATTGTGACTTAGTAGTGATGTTGCATATATGTTTTAAATTTCAACCTAATCGGGTGCATTTTCTGGCAACGAGAATTATTTAATTTTATGATTTGCATAGTTCTTTTTCATGATTTTTTTTTTTTAAATAAGGCTCACTTGGCTGTACCTGGATGGGTTTGAGGGCAGAGGAGTAGCAGCTGAAATTCAAATGCCATCCAGGTTCCTCCTGATGACTCCATCTTTGTTTTTAGCTTGTTCAGATTCTTTCTTATGACACCAATGCAGGACTGTACTTATTTGGTATTCCCTTTGATTAGCATTTAATATATTTTAATCGCATTCCGATTTCAATTGAATAACAATAAACATCACGGGTCAGGGTCAAATTTCCACTCAAAGCGGGGTTGCATCAAAACGGGATGTCTTGGTACCAGGTCATCACTGTCAGCAGTTATAAAGTGGCAGTTCTAGTTATGTCTATCATTAATTACACAACCCACCAGTACACAAACGCCACACAAAATACACTCCACAAACACCACACAAAACAAGTCCTGATGAGGGTCTGCAATCTCTGATATCTCTTTTTCTTGTTGGATTTACAATGACATCACAAACTAGTTTCCTGCTTGTATGGCTGCTGAGTTTGGATGGGCGATCTGATCTGGGTAAGGTCTTGGTGATATGATATGTCTTCCGCTTCTTAATTATGGATTTCACCATACTCAAAGGAATGAGTGACTGAAATCTTCTTGTAACCCTCTCCTGAATGGTGCTTCTCCACCACTTTATGTCTGACTTCTTTGGAAAATTCCTTGTTCTTCATGTTTATCTTGTTGGCTGACCAAGTGAGTTTTACCTTAAAACTCCTTAGATTAGTGGGTTAGCTTAATTTTTAAGTGAAGCCACTAATTACATGCAGGTGAAACCAATTACACTTATTTTGTAACCATTCAAATGCATTATTTGCTCTAGCAAATTAGGCAAAAGGGTTTGAATACTTGTGCAACTATAGATCATGTGATTTTCTCTTAAATAAACTTATTCACATTTTAGCTTTATCACTTTGGAGTAGTTTGTGTCGACTCGATATATTAAGTTTGATTTGAAATCATGATGAAATAATCTCAGGTGGCATCAAAATTTGAAATTTTTGGAGGGGTGGGGGGAAGGGGATGGGGATGAATACTTTTCCAGGTCACTGTGTTTGTATATAGGTGTATAATTTATAGATTATCGAAGCATACGAACCGTGCTTCCCCATTGTCTGGGGTCCCTCCACTGCATTTGATTTCAATTCACGATTATGTGAATTTTTTCGGTGTACCAGCTTCAATGTCCATCGGCACACTAGATTTCATCTTTCTATGTCACCCGGAAGGCACCGATCTTTAATATCAGTCAGTGATCATACTGACTGGTGATTCGCAGGGCAGAGACAATGTGCTCATGTGGCAGGTGATACTTGTTGCTGACAGGTCGTGCAGCAGCACTGTGATGGGACTCAATCTGTGACCTGCTGCTTCATCAAGTTTGGGGGTTCGATTCAGATATATAAATATATATTGTATATATTTATTTATTTATTTATTTATTTATTGAAAGAGCAGATTTACTTGAATGAAGGATATACATTATATTGCGAAAAGTATGTAGACACCCCTTATAATTAGTGGATTTGGCTATTTCAGCCACACCCATTGCTGATAAGTGGATAAAATCAAGCACACAGCCATGCAATCTCCATAGACAAACATTTGCAGTAGAATTGGCCATACTGAAGAGCTCAGTGACTTTCAACGTTGCACTGTCATAGGATGCCACCTTTCCAACAAGTCAGTTAGTCAAATTTCTGTCCTGTTAGAGTTGCCCCGGTCAACTGCAAGTGCTGTTATTGTGAAGTGGAAATGTCTAGGAGCAACAACAGCTCAGCCACAAAGTGGTAGGCCACACAAGCTCACAGAATGGGACTGCCAGGTGCTGAAGTGCGTAGCGCGGAAAAGTCGTCTATCGGCGGTTGTAACACTCACGACCGAGTTCCAATCTGATTCTGGAAGCAAGGTCAGCACAAATACTGTTTGACGAGAGCTTCATGAAATTGGTTTCCATGGCTGAGCAGCCCACACAAGCCTAAGGTCACCATGCGTAATGCCGAGAGTTGGCTGGAGTCGTGTACATCTCACCGCCATTGGACTCTGGCAGAGTGGAAGCATGTCCTCTGGAGTGATGAATCACACCACCATCTGGCAGTCCGACAGGCAAATCTGGGTTTGGTGGATGCCAGAAGAACACTACCTGCCCGAATGCATAGTGCCAACTGTAAAGTTTGGTGAAGGTGGAATCATGGCCTGGGGCTGTTTTTTTATGGTTCGAGCTCGGCCTCTTAGTTTTAGTGAAGAGAAATCTTAACAATACAGCATACAATGACATTTCAGACGATTGTGTTTCCAACTTTGTGGCAGCAGTTTGGGGAAGGCCCTTTCCTTTTTCAGCATGAAAATGCCTCTGCACACCAAGCGAGGTCCATACAGAAATGGTTTGCTGAGATTGGTGTGGAAGAACTTGACTGGCCTCCACAGAGCTCTGAGCCATGACCTCACAGAGCCCTGACCTCAACCCCACAGAACACCTTTGGGATGAATTGGAATGCCAACTGCGAGCCAGACCTAATCTCCCAACATCAGTGCTCGACCTCACCAATGCTCCTGCAGCAATGTTCCAACAATGAGTGGAAAGCATTCCCAGAAGAGTGGAGGCTGTTGTAACAGCAAAGGGGGGTGGGGACCAACTCCATATTAATACCCATGATTTTGGAATGAGACTTTGGACAAGCAGGTATCCACATACTTATGGCCATGTATATGTATGTATGCATGTAAGTATATATATATATATATATATATATATATATATATATATATATATATATATATATATATATATATATATATATATATATATATATATATACTCCAACTCTACAAGCTCTTGAGAGCCTCACTGGTATGCATTGCTGTCTTCGCTATTGCTGATGATTCGCCAATAAGTGATGAAACCGGTCCGGTAGCTGAGGGCAGTGTATAGCATTGGGATTGTCGTGTGTGTACTTTGTGTGAAAGTCTTTATAGTTGTTAAGGAACTCTGGGAAGGGTTTGAAACAGTGCTTAGCACTTACCTTGCGTAAATCTTCTTAGGTTGCTTTATGCAGCTACTTTGGCTGGAGGAGGGGATTGGGACCATACTCTGTGCAGAGCGTTGGTGCTGCTTAAGCAGTCTTCTTGGCTATTGGGCACAATCTTGGATGAGTCGCCACTCCAACACAGTACACCAGCAAGCTGGCACTCATTTTGCCGACCTCGGAAGGATGACAGGTCGAGTTAAGCCCACCTGGTATTAATTCAGCAGCTGAGCGGGATTTGAACTCAGGACCCAAGGATTCCAAGCCCACCACTTTAACCATTAAGCCAACACCAGGCATGCATGGGAGGGGAAATCACATATATATATATATATATATATATATATATATATATATATATATATATATATATATATATATATATATATATATATATATATATATATATATATATATATAT
The DNA here is from genome assembly GCF_056783735.1 of Eptatretus burgeri. NCBI lineage: Eukaryota > Metazoa > Chordata > Myxini > Myxiniformes > Myxinidae > Eptatretus > Eptatretus burgeri. The sequence goes on along the minus strand of NC_140963.1, from coordinate 31,674,045 downwards.
ATATATATATATATATATATATATATATATATATATATATATATATATATATATATATATATATATATATATATATATATATATATATATACACAGCGTGTCCCAAAAAAATATACAACTTTTCATCTGCAAAGAGGATGGTCGTAACATATTTTTTTCAAAAGATATATGGCTGGAGAGAAAGCTGAAAGGTTGAAGTTTATTGTACCAATGTCAAAATTGCCGCCCAAATTTAAATTTTGGTATAGAATTGTCGCTTTCTTTTAAACTAGGTTCCCACTGTCGTGCGATCCATTACGAACGCCACGATTGGCCATTCGTAGCTGATCATGGAATTTCTCTGAAATTTCAGGTTTTGATACGAGGTGATGCGAGTCGATATGTTCTGATACGATTTGTTGCGCTCAGATGCGATCTGTTCACGATTTGTCAATGTCAGGTGTCACGGTCTGATCTTCCGTTCAGATACGATCACATACGTTCCAATAGGATTGTTTCGAATGAGTCCACGATTGGGTCTCGATCTGACATGATCATCACGATCGGGATCCCCAAATTCGGACGATCTGGTACGTGCAGATATGTTCCGATACATTCATCAAGAACCGATGCACTCCGTTATGATAGGATACGATTGTGGTTGCGATGTCTTTCACAATCATGATCGAGGGTGATCACGATTTGAGCTACGACTGGACCCCAACGGGTATATATACAGCCCGACTGACCATGGACTTCATCGTTTCATGAACTTTTACAGAGTTGAGAACACATCTCAACAGAGCATGGTGTTTGTCTTGTCTAAGATCGATCCCGATCACCACGATTTGGAAGCATGATTAGATGCAATCTGTCGCGCTTTGTTACCATGCAATACGATCTGATACGATGATCCTGATTGACAATTGATCGTAGAAAAATTTTGAACCGTTCAAAAATTTTCTACGATTAACACGATTGCCACGACTGACCTCAAGATCTGATGAGATCTGATAGGATCACCACGATTAGTCCATGATTAAGACCACGATTTTAATCGTGCCGTGCATCGTGATAGTGGGAACAGACTATTAGACCACATGCTCGACGTAGGCTCCACATTGTCTGATCACTGCCTGCAAATGCGTTGTCATGTTCTCCATCACTTTGGGAAACGTTTCCTGAGGAATGTTCTGGATTTCTCGGTGGATGTTTTCCTTCAGCTGATCAAGAGTCTGAGGCCTAGTGTTTCCATACATCCTGTCCTTGAGATACCCCCACAAGAAGAAGTCTGGAGAAGTAAGGTCAGGGGAATACGGTGGCCACTCAACGTCTTCGTAGAGGGAGATAAAGCGGCCCTCAAAATGTTGGTTGAGAAAACGCCTTGTTTCCCTGACTGTATGGGGTGGTGCCCCATCCTGCTGGAACCACTGGGTTCTCATCTGGATCAGGTTGTTTCTCCTACGGGCCTGAGTACGTAGCTTAGGCAGATAGAATTCCTGAATCATTTCGCGATAGTTCCTTGGTTTACCGTGCAAGTGTGTCCCTGGTCATCTTCAAAGAAGTATGGTGACCCACATGGTGACTTTGAGAACAGATCGAGGCACCAGTTCAGTTGATGCATTACCAGGATTTTCAGTTCCCCAGTACCGAAAGTTTTGCTTGTTTACCTCCCCGGACAAGTGAGCATGACATTCGTCCGTCATGTGAAGTTTTATGAGGAAGTCTGCATCTTCCTCCAACTTTCCTGAGAACCAATTTGCAAAGTCTAGTCGTTTGCATTTCTGTTGATCAGTAAGCCCCGTTTCCATTTGAATTTTGTATGGAAAGGCATGAATGTCTTGGCGAAGGATCCTCTGAACGGTGCTCTTATGAATGTTTGTCTCAACAGAAAGTCGTCGAATCGATTTTTTTTTGGACTCCGAATGACTGCCTGTCTCAGCATTTCCACATTTTCTTCACTACGACATGTCCTCTTCCGACCACTGTGACCCTTGTGAAGGTCACAGATGGTTCCCACATGGGTAAACTTTGCGATGGTGCAAGTTATTGTCCGAAAGTTTAGTGCATGGCGCAAGTGGATACCGAAATGTCTCGAGTAAAGACGTTGCACCTGTATGACACTTTTCGTCTGGTGCCAAAGTTCAACAATTTTCATCCGTTGTTGTACGGTCAGTCTTGGCATTTTTCTGGCGCTTGCTTGGTATCAAAATAAACTTCAGTGTCTCTGCAACAAGAAATGAAGCATTAGTCACAAAATTACTGCTTTTTTAGGATCAAACGAAGCATTTTAAAAGTTGTATATATTTTTGGGACACCCTATATGTATATGTATATGTATATATATATATATATATATATATATATATATATATATATATATATATATATATATATATATATGTTATTAGGTCATCTCAGTAGAGATTACCTAATAACAGTCTCGAAGTCCGTCCGTCCACATTCAAACCGAGTGGAGACAAATAACCAAGAGTGGAATGGATAGAGGTCGATGGGACATGCGCAACGATATAACTTTCAAGGTCGTCCAAGGTCGAGGTCAACGTCACGAGGCTGTCAAAGTTACGAAAATCGTCGATTTCAAATCGTATCTCCCCCCTCATTTATCAAGAGAGATCAAATGTTATTAGTGATTCAGATACTATGTACTATTATCTGGAACAACACGAGTCATTTTTTTGAAATTTGCTCTCGTTCCGATTTTATAGCCTTTCAAACTTCGCTCTGATTCCCCGTATGGGCCGTTCATAAAGTATGTACATTCAAAAACCATACATACAAAAAAAAACCAGTATTAAATTAACAACCAGAACTCTCCGAGACATATATTACATTTGAAGCTTTTGTCAGATTTAACTAAAACAATGGAACACAAGTTTATATGCACACTTACTTTCATTTATGACATTAACATTGTCTTGAATGTCAATTTGTTCTTTTATTTTCATAAATGACATGTTGTGATATTAAAAGAAAAAGGTAAATTACACCGCAAGGGACTGCATCGTCATGACTTACAAACATCGGTTCATAATGCTGGCTTTGCAAGCGATTAGTGATGTATGAAGGGGGTGGGTGGTCGCGAGCTTGCATACAGAGGGGGCGGGGGGTGGGTGGTTTTGAAACCCGGAAGTAGAGCGTACGTACTTTATGTACTCTCAGCATTCCAGTCTGGCACAGAGTTACTTTCGACCTCTGGCAGAGATGACCGGCATTCCCTCTCGGGGGTATTATTTCTGTTAACGTCTGCATGTAATTTGACGTTTCTCCTCCAAAACTGCCAAATGGATTGTCGCCATTTTCAACATGCATGTGCTCTGTGGTCTAATGAACAGCATGGGCTATGTGAGATCGCGCCACACGGACAGGTTTGGGAATTTTGGGCGATTTTCTAATTTTTACATTTGTTTGCATGGCGACGTGTGACGTCACCGCTGAGAGGCGTAGTAATTCCGTCATGACATCATCGGTCATTCGGTGACGTCATTACGTCCGTCGTTGACAGACCGTCACCACCGAGAGGCGTAATGCCACTCCTAAAAAACAGCGTCCGCAATGTAAAACCCTCTTCTGCACATGCTGACTTCCTCAGGAGGTGAGTTTGACACACAAAATGTAACAAGAAACATTGTATTTAAAGTAAAGATTTATTTTTAAAATAATATTATTTCTGTTAATGTCTGTGTGTAATTTGACATTTCTCCTCTGAAACCGCTGGAGGGAATGTGCTCATTTCCCATATACTGGGGTTTCTTAATGTGACAAAGACGATGCACTAAATTTCTAAGCTGGGATTGGATGACCACGTGGCTTCAACAAGATTTTCAACCCTTCGACGGCCGCATTTATTCCCGTTCGGTCGCCATCGCTGAACCGTTATCCGGTAAGTGCTGCCGTCTATCCCAAAAATAGGAACTCGAGTAAAGGAGTACTCATTGCATCAAACACTGAACATAAACACAACTGATAATAAATAGTATAGCTCAGAACATCAGCAATGGTTGTCATGTTTTAAAAATCAGTGTGAAAGGAGGGGAACGATGAGCGCCAGAGCTCTGCGAACATGATGTACCACGATTGGCTCTTTCCCGGACTGAACACGCCCTCTTAGACTGTCAATTTGTGTCTGAAATCCAATGTACTTCCCAGACTGAACACGCCCTCTTAGACTGTCAATTTGTGTCTGAAATCCAACGTACTTCCCGTACTGAACACGCCCTCTTAGACTGTCAATTTGTGTCTGAAATCCAATGTACTTCCCGTACTGAACACGCCCTCTTAGACTGTCAATTTGTGTCTGAAATCCAACGTACTTTCCAGACTGAACACGCCCTCTTAGACTGTCAATTTGTGTCTGAAATCCAATGAACTTCCCAGACTGAACATGCCCTCTTAGACTGACAATTTGTGTCTGAAATCCAACGTACTTCCCAAACTGAACACGCCCTCTTTGACTGTCAATTTGTGTCTGAAATCCAACGTACTTCCCAAACTGAACACGCCCTCTTTGACTGTCAATTTGTGTCTGAAATCCAACGTACTTCCCAGACTGAACACGCCCTCTTAGACTGTCAATTTGTGTCTGAAATCCAACGTACTTCCCAAACTGAACACGCCCTCTTTGACTGTCAATTTGTGTCTGAAATCCAACGTACATATTAAAAACACCCAAAAATAAGCTGCAATAGGCCTACGTCCAGATAACATCAAAGGCTATAATCTGAAGGTCGGGGGAATCAGGGAACGGGTATGAGGTCATCCCTTCATTGACTGGATTCTGTTTTCTTTGTTCTTCGAAAGCGCGGTGTCTGACAATAGATTCTGTCCCTTGAATGTGTGCGTGTTAACTGTTCAAATTAAAGAGGTGTTCGATTGTCGGATGCACCCAAACAACTGCCATTCATTACATTAATTGTCAATATCAACCGCCATCGTTACCTGTGTTGTGTCTTGCGTGTGTGATCTTCAAATTAAAGCGTCCAGCGGTGTTCGATCGTCGGATGTGCGCCAAAAAGTGCCGTTCATTGAAATTTGCATTCTGATTCTCTGTCACACTCCACTGCTCCTGTTCAGTCTAGGGCTCGGCCTATATCATGTTAAACTTGCCCCATCAGACGCCAACCTTCCAGTCACACTGCAGAGGATGCAATTTCCAGTCAGACTCGCATACTCGATGACCATAAACAAATCCCAGGGCCAAACATTTGACAAACTCGGAATATACCTCCCAGCCCCCATGTTCTTCCATGGCCAACTATATGTTGCATTTTCACGTGCAGGAGGTTACTCCTATATATCTATCAAAGTGGACAATAATTCCTTATAATGACTATTCAGCAACAAGACACTCACCCAAAATGTCATCTACAGGGAGGTCCTTTAGAAAACTAAGGACAGGTAACCATAGTGCATCACATCCCTAATGACACCCTCCCCAGCTTCTCAGAACATCAACTATTATGCCTCATCCACCTTTTGCCACCCATTCAATTCCGTGCGGAGCATGGATATATATATATATATATATATATATATATATATATATATATATATATATATATATATATATATATATATATATATATATATATATATATATATATATATATATATATATATATATATATATATATATATATATATATATATATATATATATATATATACACCAGCGATACCGTGCACATGCACGGGATAGCAGTACAACAGACCGTACATGGGGAATGACAAAAATATGCATTGTGCAAAATGCAAGTGGTACTATGGAACGCCAAGACTTCCCAAACATTGGCGGCATTTCCACTAAGTGCCACAGCAATTTCATAGGGATCGTGACAGCGAGCCGAGTTTT
>NC_140963.1:31630694-31665694 GCF_056783735.1 Eptatretus burgeri | reverse complement strand
TTGTGCTCTCTTTTCTACATTTCATCCTTGATTCCAGGGAGACAAACAAAAACTGCCATTCAACCTAAATTCATAGATAAACCAACTGCACGTCAAAGAAGGTCATCTGGAGCATTTATCGAGAGATGGAGAAGAAGAAAACTGCATTCCGAGATTAAATTCAATGTCCTGCAGTCGAGTGGGTAACCTGCCCCCCCCACCCCCACTCCGCCTCCGCCAGCAGGAATTGATTGTGGCTGTAAACTCGCCACGGATTTGCTGTTCTCCATCCATTTTGGAAGAACAAGAGAGCATAGTTGGAATGCCAGAGCAGGGAATGAAGTGCAAGGCACATACATATACAGTGCCTATAGAAAGTCCACACCCTCTTTCAAAATTTTCACCTTTGTTGCCCTAAAGCCTGGAATTAAATTGCATTAAATCGGACTCTTTCCACATTTATTTACACATCATAACCCACAACTTCCAAATGATAAACAAATTTTACAAATTTCAGAAAATTCATCAATAATACAAAACTAGAATATCTTGGTTGGATAAGTATCCACTTCCTTGAATTAATACTTGGTGGAAGCACCTTTGACAGTCATTACAGCTGTTAGTCTGTTGGGATAGCTCTCTGCCAACTTTGCACAGCTTGATTGGGCAATATTTTTCCATTCTTCTGAACAAAATTGTTCAAACTCAGTCAAGTTGTGTGGGGAGCGTTGATGGGCAGCAATCTTCAAGTCGTGCCACAGATTTTCCATTGGATTAAGGTTGGGGCTCTGACTGGGCCACTCAAGGACATTTATCTTTTTGTTCCTTAACCACTCCAATGTAGCTTTGTCTGTGTACTTCAGGTCGTTGTCATGCTGAAAGGTAAACTTCCATCCCAATTTCAGCTTTCTTGCAGAGGGCAGCAGGTTTTCCTTGAGGATTTTTCTCTTTTTTCCATCCATTTTCCCTTCCAACATGACAAGTGCCCCAGTCCCTGCTGATGAGAAACTTCCCCATTACGTGATGCTGCCACCACCATTCTTCACAGGAGGCATTGTGTTCTTTGGGTGATGTGCTGTGTTTGGGTTTGTGCCAAATGTGATATTTTGCATTTAGGCCAAAAAGTTCCATCTTGGTTTCATCAGACCACAAAACATTTTGTCACACGGCTTCAGAATATCTGGAGTGTTTTTTAGCTGACCTCAAACAGGACTCAAGGTGGACTTTTTGAGTAATGGCTTCCTTTTTGCCACCCTACCGTACAGACCAGACTTGTGGAGTGCTTGGGATATTGTTTACACATTTCCACAGTGACCAGTCTTTGCTATAAAGGCATGCAGCTCTTTCAAAGTTGGCATTGGCCGCTTGGTGGCCTCTCTGATCAGTGTCCTCCTTGCTTGGTCATCCAGTTTGGAGGGATGGCCTGATCTAGGCACGGTCTTGGTGGTACCATACACCTTCCACTTCTTATTGATTGTCTTGACAATGCTCCAAGGGATATTTAAGGCCTTTGAGATATTTTTATACCCAACCCTTGATCTGTGCCTTTCCACAACTTTATCCCAGAGGTCTTTGGAAAGCTCCTTGGTGCTCATGATGGAGTCTTTGCTGTGAAATCCACTACCCAGCAGAGGAGACCTGCAGGAACAGCTGATTTTATTCTGAAGTAATCAATCACTACAATTTAACACAGGTAGAGGTCAATTAACTTGGTGTGTGATTTTGAAGGTGATTGGTTACACCTGAGCTAATTTACAATTGCTATTATAAGCGGGGTGGACACTTATCGAACCAAGATATTCTAGTTTTGTATTTTAATGAATTTTCTGAAATTTGTAGAACTTGTTTTTCATTTGAAAGTTGTGGATTACAATATGTAAACTAGAGGGGGAGCACTCGGTAGAGGGCAAAACCTCCGCCGTCAATACTGCTGGGTCACTGAAGTGAACCTGATATCCTATTCATTCAATTTGACGTCAACAGTGCTCACAGAGTTATAGTTTGCAACTTTCCCTTTTACTTTTAACTTTTACATACTCAATTCATTCATCATAACTAGATTCCTTGAGACAGAAATTGATTTTACATGGGTATATCCACCTGAAGTTCCAAAATCAGCCGCAATTATAATTTTGGCATGTTTTTTTTTTGTTGGAAATCACTTATAACATGTAGAAATGCAAAAAAAAATATATTGAAATTTTGTTGAAAAAAAGTTGCAATTTTTTTTTTTTCTCTAACAATTTTTATTTTTATTTTGGTTGGAAATCACTTAAAACATGTAGAAATGCAAAAACAAAAATTCAAATATTTTTTCAAAATGTCCGCCATAACAGTCATATTGGATTTTGGACCAAGTCCAAAATCTAATGGCATGATCCTTGGACCATACCTAACCCCCCCCCCCCCCCACCAAGTTTCGTCGAAATCCGTCGGAGTTTTTCCGTAATACTGTTCACAAACAAACAAACAGAGAGGGGTGAAAACAGTAACCTCTGTCCATCTTCGATGGCGGAGGTTAATAAAGGTGGAAAAAATCTGATGGTGTTACCATACACCCTCGACTTCCAGCGTATAGTGATATCATACATCTTGCAATTTAATTCCAGGCTATAATGCAACAAAATGAGAAAACTTTGAAAGGGGTGCTGACTTTCTATCGGCACTGTGCACGCACACACACACACACACACACACACACACACACACACACACACACACACACACACACACACACACACACACACACACACACACACACACACACACACACACACACACACACACACACACACACACACACACACACACATCCATCCATCAACCATGATGCAAATACAATGTTAGCTTTCTTAAGGACTCGGATTCGCTTCACAACAACAACTTATGATGTGACTTGCGCAATTAAGATACATAATAACATATTGGTGAAATTAATTTACCTCCCAATAGTCCAAATTAAGTTTCAGCAATTATTTCAGCCTAAATTAATTTCAGCAAATAACATCCTTTGCAACAATTCCCCAACTCCAAATCATGCGTCATTGAAATCTGATGAGACTAATCGAATTTCACGAGGTATTTTTTGTGAGAGAGTGACTGCAGTTACTACTTTTTCAATTCCACCTCATCTCTAATGAGGAAGCCTTCAAGTTCACATCTCAAAGTTAATTTATAAGACTTTCTCCAAGGTCAACCATGATGTTATAACTTTGTCTGATAGTAAGAAAGATGTAAAGGTATTGGGAATGCATAAGTTTGTCTGCAATTATCTACTATAAATGGATGAGTTGTGTGTGATGTTTTTTGTGTCGGTTGATTACGTAGTCTATCAATTAATTACGTACTACTGGAATGCACCTTTGAACCTTTTAAACTGTTGAGATGCTTTCGACCTTTGACGACCCTTTAACACCCCCAAGAGACTTAAGGCCCAGATGACCCAAAAGACCCCTATAATGCTGTAGTCCCTTTAAGACTCAACTATAAATTGTGTGTGTGTGTGTGTGTGTGTGTGTGTGTGTGTGTGTGTGTGTGTGTGTGTGTGTGTGTGTGTGTGTGTGTGTGTGTGTGTGTGTGTGTGTGTGTGTGTGTGTGTGTGTGTGTGTGTGTGTGTGTGTGTGTGTGTGGGGCATGTTTTTTGTGGAGTTCTTCTGGAATGTATTGATGTGGAATGTGATACACTGAAATGATCGTCATGATCTCTTAAGTTGATTAGGTGAATTAACTGCAAATAACCCAGAAGAATTCCCATGTTTTAAAAGCACACCATATGAAGGTGTATCTGACAGCTTAATAGGTCCTTCCACAGGATGGCATTGTATTTACAAAATAAATAACAAAAATAATGATAATATTGTAACAAAACATTAATTAACACTTATAATACCAACAACAATTGTAGTATCATTTGACAATAATAATAACAAACGTATAATCTTCCCTGGCCCAAATTAATCTGGGTTTGGCGAAAGGGAAGCTCATGCTCAAGCAGTACAGCAGGCAGGTATGCTACAAGCCTATGAAGATCAATGAAAATTTGGTTCAACGGACCAATGGGCCCACGAGTTGTAACAAAACAAGAGACTTTAAAAGAGCCCGTTGCCTCTCTCTCCCCACCAAACCAAAATGTCAATAGAAAATGGTTATGTAGAATTGCAAAAGTTAAAATTGCTAAAAAAAATTCACATTTAATTAATGCTTTAATGGATGGAAAAGCATGAAAAAGTGATATATCTTAGGCTTTAAAAACCCAAGTATGAAAGTGTTGAAGTGAGTCTTGTACTCTCTTCAGGTGAGCCCATATCTTTAAATGTAAAAATACAGGTAAGTAGAAGTTTGTGTGAAGAGAGTCACCAACGTCCCAAAATGGCATTTCGATACAACGATGTCATTGGCACTTTGGTTCAGCAGTTCAGTTTGGTTTCTTCTTGTTGCAGGGAAAGCTTGTTGATGGAAATAGAAGCTTCCTTTGCTGTACTTGAACCAGTATCCAGCCCAAAACTTCCCCGATTCTCTTGTCAGGTCCATCAAAACCCATTTTCACCATCTATCTCTTACTAACAAAGCTTCCAAATACCATTGAAAGAAAGAAAAAAAAAAGAACACTTCTGTCGTTCATGTTTGCATTCTTATGATAATTTTACAATTCACCAGGTACTGCTCTATCTTTAGAACTTCCTCTATGGTTATTACATCGACACTGCAGGTGGAGGGGATGAAAATGAAAAAAAAGAGATGGCAGCCAGAAGGATTGAAAAGAAGGAAGGGAATTCAAAGAAGATTGTTCTGTTCTTGTGTATGGCAGCTTGGCTGCCACATCGCTATTATTTTGTTGGAGTGCAGCTGTGTTGCTAATGTTGTGCCCCTATACCAGTACACTGCTACTCATTTTGCCAACCTCAGAAGGGTAACAGGTTGAGTCAACCCCACCTGGTGCTAATTCAGTGGCCAACAGGGCTTAAACTTATGAATGTAAAATCCCAAGCCAGCCAACTTAACCACTAAGACAACACCAGGCTTAATTAGAAAATATGTTAACAAATTTGTGTTTATAACATACAATCATGTAAAATGCTTGGTCGGTCAAAAATTTGAAATTACCAAATTGCTGTTTCCATGGCAACTATTGTTTATTTGGATTTTGCAAGTATGGTGCTATGCACGACATCTTTCTTGTTTGTCTGTAAACAGGATATCTAAAAGAGTTATAGACAGATTCGGACAGAACTTGGTGAACAGATTGGATGTGTGACATGGACGAATTGATTAGATTTTGGTGAAGATCCGGATCGGGATCGGGATACCATAAAAATTTTTTTTGTGATTCTTCATTGAAAGATAAGGCGAAAAAGTACATAAAGCACAATATCTCAAAAAGTTATGGACTGACTCAGATGGAATTTGGTTGTCAGGTTTGGTGTATGACATGGGCGAATTGGTTCAATTCTGGAGAAGATCCGGATCTGGATCCGGATACAAGAATTTTATAAGTGATCCTTCACCATTGAGAGATAGGGCCAAAAACGACATATATCATGATATTTCAAAAAGTTGTGGACGGATTATGACAACACTTGGTGGATGAGTTGGTTAGGTGACAAGAGCAAGCCGATTGAATTTTGGTCAGTTCTGATCCAGATCCTATCATTGGGATATAAAACGCAAGTTGTTCAGCCTGGTGGAGATATGTGCTCCTCCGAGTGCCGTTCTAGTTGTTCTTGTTCTCCGGCCCTCTCATATTATCAAATGGCATTCCATCCCATCACCAATCCTTGACGGGTATATCTGTTAGCATTTCATAAACAGATGGCCTCCTGCCTGATATTCATCATTGACCCTCATTCGACCATCTTCAAAACTTTCCACCGGCTTGTATGCAATTCTGTGGTTCTTTTCGAATGTTGCATTGATTTTGATCTTGCTTGGATTTTGTTCGGTTTCATAACTTTGAAAAAGTTTTTCTTAACATAAACACAACAACAATTTCGATAACAAGAAGTTAGACCATTTTTTGTCAATTACTGATCTGTGTAATGTGGATAGATGAAGGTTTGGGTTGTCCGGTGGTAGCTCTTGAAGCTAGTTAAGCCACCATTTTATCCTGCACAATATCATTAAGCCTTTCGATGGTTCATTAACCAGAGTATCTGAATCCTGGTAAATTGTATCTCTTTGATGTTTTTTTTTTTTTTTCACCAGCAACTCGGCTTTTATGTTCAGGAGAGGCGAGACTGTCTATTCGTTTTATCGTCATACTATCACTGTTTTGTCTTTGCAAGTAAAAAATAGTAAAACGATTCGTTAACTTTGTCTTATGAACAATACTTTAAAGTGGTGGATCATGGCTTTGGTACATTTATAATTTGGTAGAAGGCTGTTGCAGAAAATAAATATTTCCCCACATGGTACAGATGAAACCGATAACAAGAACAACACAAATAACCCAACTGATGCCACCTGCAGGATGGCATTGTGGTGGTTCCAGGTGAACATGACGTTTCAGGTGATGTATTCTCTGATGATGAATACCGTTTTTCTTTTGAACGTTTATTCGATTGATGGTCTTTGTCTGACAGGGTGGTGAAAAGTAAATGCACTTACCTTTATATTCTAGTATGGGCTTGATTCTTGACAAGACAATGAACTGTCAGATTGATGCTTCACAGCGCAGTGCAAGGACGGTGCATCACAAAATTGGATGTTAATCTGTATGTTCTGTCTGATGGCATGAGTTGGTGGACGTTAAAAATTCACTGCGTCTTTTACAAAGAGTAGGTGAGCTATCCCCGGAATCCTGAACAAATTACAAATTCCTGCCATAACTATCTTAAGTCGAGTGTCAGGAGCTGACCAGCCAGTTGGTGAATGGCTTTGGTGAAATGCTTTCCCTAACTGACCCCACAATAAGGTGGGAATACTAGCAAGCCTATAAGGCAGTTGTTGTAGTCAAGTGGTGGCTTTGTGTGCACAGTGAGAAATGTTAGCGGCACAAACGCACAATTTCCACTTTCCCACCGATGAGCGCTCCAGAAATGTTCTGTTACTCTCAGTGGACTGTTACAGCTCAGTGGGTGCAAACGTTTAAATTCATTGCCGACATCTTGCAGCTCTTACAAATGTACATCGTTGTGTAGTTTTGAAAGCTTGCAGCTACTCACGCCATCTTTAGAATTTATTATGAGACATCATATTGCCATTGTGTAAATACAAGATTGGACAGATTTTGTCAACCACCCTACAATACATCCTCCATTTGTAATCTGCCTTACTCGTACCTCTTCCCAAACTTCTTTTCCTTTGATTTTCCCTTCCCCTCCAGCTCCTTTATCATATCATATATAATATTTTTAAATTAAATTATCTTTTCACAATGTGCAACATATTCAACATCCCTCATCGATATATTTTCATTATCATCATCTTCCTTTGGCTGCATTCCATTCCTCCCACTTTCGTTCCACCTAACTTCGTGCAAGTTTGTTGGCTGTGCAAGTTTGATAAATGAACCTTTGTGTGAACCGTTTCAACAAGAGTCCTTGTTGCAATGCTTACTGGACATCCTATATATGCAACCATTGTGCTTCGTTTCTCGGAAATAGAGATGACGGAAGAAAACTTGCCGATAAACAGCTCGACTTCATCCAAATAATCGCAAATCACGCACCTTCAGGCTGTTGGCAGAGGGTACCTATTTCAGATTTATCCCACTCCGTACTTGTGAAATGGAAAGCGATTCACTTTCTCAGCAGTTCCTTGTGAAGTTGCTGAAACAGACAGAGCATTTCTTTTTTCCATCGCACGTGACATTTTTCATTTCTATCAGCTGGCATAGAACTGCCTTTTGAACTTCTGCAAAGTCCCAGACGATGTTTATATTTTCTCTGCATGTTGTAGATTTATACCCAACGTATTTTGACAAACTGTCCACTTCTTCCTTAAGCAACATTCTATCACCATCAGTGTACCATACTGTGAACAGAGTGTCGATGCTGCCGAAGCAATCTCTTGGCAAAGCTTAAGCGAGGAAGTTTGCCTTTGCCCTCCCAGCAGTAAGTTCGGACATGAATTTGTAATTTGTTCAGGTTGCCGACGATGCCTCACCTCCTATTTGTGAAGGAAACTGTGGGATCTCTTGTGTCCAACGATGCCTGGGTAACACTGTCGGATGGGTCCTTTGGCTAAATGTCCATGCAGTGGACAGTGCACACATTGATACCTTGTCCTGCATACAAAACGCCAGGATGACCGTTTACAGCTGGGGTGAGATTCGAACCTTGGCTCGAAAGCTCAGAAGGTGCATATTTCTGGGCTTCCCTGCCAGAAACAGTAGCATCATGTATCGTTAATTAAATATTGGTGTTTTATTGTTTCCTTACTTCTATATTTGTTCTTTCATGACATGCTTCCCAAATGTGCCCTTTTATATAATGTGAGCACTCGATGAAATAAGCTGATTCGTTTTAACAACAGAATTGTTTTACAATAAAAAACCAAATTTCTAGAACAATGGTTTCTTAATGTACATAAAACAACAAGCAATTTGATGGCCTCAACAAAAAATCCATTAAAAAAAAAAACCTTTTTCAAGATAAACTCAAATTCTAATGCTAACATCATAAGAATACAAAGCGAAAGACAAATGTAAGTTTAAAAGAATTTCTTGTAATGAAATGGTCAGCTGAGCTGAGTTGTGTTGTGAACGGCTCGAAGATGACTTCCAGATGAACGAGGGGATTTTTGAAGGTTGCCTGCATTTCACGGGCTGGGTAATGCAAACGCCGTGTTTTGCTTCAATGGCCATTTCCAGAGCCTTGGCCGAGAAACAGCTGTACTGGATTAGCACCTTTGATATTTCCAAAAATTGAAACCAACATCCAAAACTACTCCAGCGGAACGATCACAATGTCCAATAAATAATTGGAGTCGGTAAAGTGCTCAGTCTCAAAGATACACTCATTGCAGAGATCATGTTGACTAAAGGCACAAAATATTTGTAATAAATCTGAAATCGCTCTCTCCCTCTCTCCGACGAAAGAGTTAATGCCCGAAACGTCAGCTTCTCCTTGCTTCCAACGGAAGTTAGCGTACCTCATTCGACATCCTGTTGATTTCATCCTTTATATCTGAAATCCCAATCGCACTGATTTCCAAGGATCGGGGCGTGTTGGATCATTTAGTGTTGTGGCCTTGAATTTCATTCTGGTCTGGGACTTGTTCTTTAAGCACCCTGTACATTATGTCCCATCGTCGTGCAAAGGCACAAGGGGATGGCAGAGGCACTCAAGTGGCCAAAGGCACAAGCACGAGAACAATCAGATCAATCGTGTTCATTATCCCTGAACAGCCCTGCAGGAGCCAACCTCAAAGAGAGTCCCAATGCCTGCTCCATTTCTAGCTGGTCACCTCGATCGGCATTGACAGCAACGATGCAGAAGCTTATTCTGCTGAAATGGTCGGACGTGCAAGCCTCCTCCCAATCACACAATCTACACCGCCATGTTGCTGCATCGCTCCTCGCAGCTTCCACCTCGAGGGGAATGGAAAGTGAAAGGCACTCAAGTGTAAGAAGATTGCAGCTTCCAATCATCATCTGCAAAACTCGTTTTCATTCAAAGCGATAAAATATCCTTCGTGATTAAAAAAATAAAAATCTTGCTGACTTTTCGAGAGTCCTGGGGATTTGCAGAATGCTTATGACAAATGATTGAAATCGTGTCGCAAGTATCTGGCAGCATGTACCGTATCAATCATCACGTTGATGGGTCTACTCGAAGCCTTCAGGCCATAACACCTCCTGTCCTCACTGTGACATCATTGTTAACCGGGTGTGTTTATTCATTACAACAGGAGACGAATGGAAATGCCAATTTGGGCCACTGATGGGGTATGGAAATGGATTTACACTTTTCTGTATTTTTTGTCGATGCATTGTCAGAAAGTCGAGACGTTTGGTCCACCTGGTCAGGACAGTTCAGAGACTTGTCAGTAATCATACTCGTAATGAAACGGTTCAAAAGGTAAAAATAATTGGACAGCTCAAAAGGTAAGTGTGCTATTTCTGCACCATCATGTTGGACCATTATAAACATGTTGGTATATAAGATTAAACTTTATTATTGATTTGACAAAAATCTGGTTGTAGTTGCAAATACACATATTCTAAACTGAAGACACCACCAAGCAGTAGTGTATCTGCTCAGAAGGCACAGCTCAGACCAGATGTTGTTTCGGCCAGGGAATGGTCTTCCGTCGCAAATGAAGATCACTCGGTGGTCGAAATGTCAGATCTTAGCCTTATCCACGGGGCAGAGAGATTACTTGGAGCTACCTTCAGCTTTAAACGTTGTTTTAAACAAAATAATATTGATTTCTAAACAAAATAATATTGCCATGGAAAAAAAACAAGGAAAGTCAACTTAAATATACTTCGCACAAAGCAATAATTTAGATGTTTCTCAATTCGAAGCTTGTTTGGGGTAATTTTTGTGAAAAGGTGATTGTAATTATTCCGAAAATGTATATACATTTACATTATGTGTGATTGTTACTTTAAATAAGGATTATAATGCATGGAGTGGAGGATTGCATTATGGGATTCCAACAGGACTTTAAGCTGGATGTCAGGTCTGAAATTTGGATGATGAAGATTTCATGATATTTTGGAATACCAACTCTTAATTCTGTACCGGACGAGCTAGCCTAGACTACAGGTTTACCTAGATTAGAGGTAGGATAGCCGAGACTAGAGGTTTACCTAAACTTGAGGTTTTACCTAGGTTTACCTAGGTTTACCTCGAGACCTCGAGATCTCAACCTCGAGACCAAGGTAAAGGTTTACCTTTACCTAGGTTTACCTCTAGATAGACGTCAAGGTTTACTGAGACTAGACTAGAGGCAGATAGATTGTCGAGGTGTTCCAAGATGAGAGGTTTTCCGAGACTAGAGGTTTGCCTAGACGAGAGGTAGGATAGCCGACACTGGAGGTTTACCTAGAATAGAGGTAGGATAGCGTCAACTTGAGGTTTACCGAGACAAGAGGTAGGATAGCGTAGACTCGCTTTTCCTTGACTCGAGGTTTGCCTAGACTAGAGGTGGGATAGCCGAGACTAGAGGTTTACCTAGAATAGAGGTAGGATAGCGTCGACTTGAGGTTTTCCTCCACTTGAGGTTTACTGAGACAAGAGGTAGGATAGCGTAGACTCGAAGTTTTCCTTGACTCGAGGTTTGCCTAGACTAGAGGTGGGATAGCCGAGACTAGAGGTTTGCCTAGACTAGAGGTAGGATAGCAGAGACTCGAGGTTTGCCTAGACTAGAGGTAGGATAGCGGAGACTAGAGGTTTTTCTAGACTAGAGGTTTACCTAGACTAGAGGTGGGATAGCCGAGACTCGAGGTTTACGTAGATGAGGTAGGATAGCGTAGATTCGAGGTTTGCCGAGACTAGAGGTGGAATAGCTGAGACTAGAGGTTTACCGAGACTAGAGGTTTACCGAGACTTGAGGTTTACCGAGACTAGAGGTAGGATCACGTAGACTCGAGGTTTTCCTAGACTCGAGGTTTGCCTAGACTAGAGGTAGGATAGCGGAGACTCGGGGCTTTTCTAGACTCGAAGTTTTTCTAGACTCAAGGTTTTTCTAGACTAGAGGTGGGATAGCCGAGACTAGAGTTTTACGTAGACGAGGTAGGTTTTCCTAGACTCGAGGTTTTCCTAGACTCGAGGTTTGCATCGACTCAAGGTTTGCACACTTGCCTTTGAGCTGTTTAGTCTGAGTTCAAATCTTAACCCACCTATAAACTTGCATCCTGGTGTTTTACATGCAGAGCAATTCATCATCAGGTGTTGCATTCATCCAAAGGTCTCTTCCATTTCCCTTACGAAGGTTTCCTACACCTGCTGAGACCGTGTTTCCAGCCTTTACCTGTCCTTTTGCCGTGGTGTTTTTTGTTGTCGTCCCACTCCTTCCCCTTTCATACAATTTGTCGGTTGATTCATTGCCCTATCATTCCGATCTTCCATGAGCCTCCATATCTGTATTCAAAAAATAAAAAGTTTTCATGGTGTCACAAAGTCTCATGCAATTTCTTGAGAAAACACTGACCTTTGACGCAACAAAATATTTGTTGTGACTTTTCTTCACATATTGATAAAGCATGAGTTAATCATAAAAGGAAGTTAATTTCTACCTAACATAATACCACATCACATCCTTGCTCAATGTCTTCAGAAATATCCTTTAGAACATGGAACAAAAAAAAAAAACAGTCTACACAAATCTGTCCGTGTCTTATTAACACATTTATCGTGCCGTGATACACAGAGTCAAACGATAGGGTTTAATCAACTGGAAGTTGTCAAAGGTTATGCTCACTGCCGTGGGAAGCAAAGTGAAGCTCACGTTTCGGGTGCTCGTCCTTCCTCGGAGCCTCTGCCATTCGTTAGTAAAACGTGTCGATCAAAATATCCGACGACATGTTGATTCGAGCATTGACTTCCAGTACTCCTCCAAACACTGACTGATGTAACAACTTTTGTAAATCCCTTGGAAAAGTCCTTTGTTAAGAAGTAGGGAACCGACTACACATCTTTATTAACCGAGAGGGTAGGTTGACTTTCTTCCAAAAACCATGACGGTGGAAGAAAGTGTCATTGATAACCATGAACGCAATGACTCCAGAGTGACCACTGGTCAACATAGCATTCGGTCTTCACTGACGCTTCTCTCAACAAGCAATTTCTTGCTTGTAATGCTCCTTCGATGGTGGACATGATTTCTCTTGCTTCGGATGAGTGGTCAGCTTTGATTAGACGTCTGCTTGTAAGACTGCCCCCTTCTGATACAGAACTGTATTGCCAGTCTTATGTGCTACTTCTCCAAAGAGGAAAGATAAAATAACACCGACATTCCAGGTCTTGTATTTATTGGAAGGAAGGAAGACTTTGTCAAGAATAGAATAGAATTGTCAAGTCAAGAATAGAATGTCAAGAATAGAGTCAATCTGCATTGATGGACAGATCAAACAATGGGTTTATCAACACAGGGTAGATGATCTGATGAAAGGTTATTGCCTGAAACGTCAGCTTTCCTGTGCTTCCCACTGTGTTGAGCTCACCCTTGTCAACCCTCAGTTGATAAAACAATATTTTTATTATGTCAGAAAAACAGTTGACAACCGCTACCACGACTGCTACTACTCCTGCTATGACTACTACGACTACATTTTTAATGGCAAAACTTATTATTATCTTCTTGTGGGGGTCAGCAGTGGAAATCTTTTGGCCCAAATAGTCTTTCATTAACCTGACTATCCTACCTCACTCAACCTGTTCGCTTGGCCAGGGTTGACGTTTGACTGGAGGTGGGAATAATTTGTAATGTGTTGGGGGTGCCAGAAATCCCTCCCCTATTCTTCACGAAAGGCACCATCAGTTCTTCAACGTTCACCAACTAATGGCTAGAAAGCAAAGTATGTTTGGATTGCAGACATGACAATCTGTTCCCACACTGCTGAAGATGCTGAGTTGTTTTACCTTGAATCTTCATTACTAAACCTCACAAATAATGTCACTTTTCACGGCTCCCATTACCCAAAAATGACGACTTATCGGAAAAAACCCCCCGGTCTTTTTGGTGTCGCTTTCGCAAGGGAATTGCATTTCTGAGCATTCTTTCCTTTGGATGAGGACATTCTGTCTTCTCGGCATTGATAATGTGGTTTTTGTTGAAAAGAGTATACCATTGTGTGCCAATAGCTTGCCCAAATTTCCTGCCTTTTGATGAAAAATAATTTGTAAGTTGATTAGAGAGAGGGTGTGTGTATATGAAGTTGATGGTAAGAAGTGTAATTTGTTCACACACAAATGGCAATTAAAATGATATATTAACTTAGAGCATAAATGGAACACATGCATGATGGCCCTTTTGGAGAAAGCAAAGTTTGTTCGGATAGTGTGCGCCCTCTGCAGGATTCTCGAAGGTCGAGTTAATAGTACCATATGATTTAGAGACCGACACAAAAACGAGACGAGTGTGGAAAAAGAACAACCCTCATAACCGATGTTTGCAAATAATCCAATCTTGCACTGTACATACTCATCTTGTGTATTTATTGTGTCAAGAGTGCATCATCCTTTTGCCGAAACTGATATGGCACAACAACCAAACATGCCAGTAGTGGGGCAACTTGGCTAAATATAGCATAACAATTGTGCATTTTGTGAGCAAAGCACCAAATTTGGCACACTAGTAGCCAAACATATTATGAACAGATTTGGATATTGGGCCATCTCAAATTCAGCCGCTGATGGCTGTGGCAGCCATTTTCCACTGCCATCAAAAATTTTGAGATGGCCCAACATCCAAATCTGTTCATAATATGATAGGCTACTAGTGTGCCAAATTTGGTGCTTTCCTCACAAAATGCACAATTGTTATGCTAAGCTGCCCCACTGCAAGACGATGATAGTACGATGGGACACTACCACCCCAACTCATTACCCCCTTTCCTACACTTGCTACTCTCCTCCAATCCCCAAGAAGTTAATATTATGAACTAGGTATTGTGGACAGCTTGAAAGGTAAACGTTTCGGTAGTTAGAGATTGTTTAATCGATCATGTCAATGCAATAAGAGTAACATATATCAATGTGAATTCTGTGCTTCTTTGGACAAATCGTTCTCCCTGAATGGGTAAAAAGAGAAGCCTGCAAGAGAGGTTTCCAGAAGATACAACAACTCGTCTCCGGAATGTCGTGCTGAACCGAAGTTAAGGTCGTCGAAGATGTGAAGTTGATGTGGAGTCCTTGAAAGAGCAGAGAAACTTTAGATGATTTGTGAATGCCAGAGATTGTTCAACCTGAACAGTTAGCTGTGAAACTCGATGTCGACTCCTGAGATAGATTTGAAGGTGGACTAACTAGCAAGTGCTGATGGACAACAAAGCACAATAGCTCCATGAGAAAATCTATCGAAAGTGACAAAACTTTGGACAAATGACAGAACCTGGATTTGGCTTTACAGCAGCAAAGATCAAATTTGAAGGGCATGGCAGAAGATGAAGTTGATAAGTTGATTAAAATAGAATCCAACGTTTACAATCAATATTCCATGCACATTCTCTGAATGTTACTGGAAGACTAGGAGAGACCAATTTATTTATTTTTTACAGTGCAGGTGGTGTTGCGGAAGTGGCAGATGGGGGAGCAATGGGGGTGTGGCAGGTGTGTGGGTGGTGGTGGATGTTCGGGCGGCAGTGGGTGTGCCAGCAGCTTTGGGGGTGCAGCATTGTGTGGGTGCTGGTCTGGGTGGGGTGGGTGCTCTGTCGTACGACACGTGGAGTCAGCCACGCTCCCATGTTTTACTCTGACTAGAAGCAACTGCTCCCTATGGGAGCGGAAGGCCAGGTTATGTTATTATCCTTATTATTTTTTTGTATACATTGTCGAGGCTCACATGAGACCAAACACACAACGCACAGCAAAGGAGGGGGGGAGACATGAGACAAGAGGACTGGGAGAGGAGAGAACATAACAATGGGGAACAGAGACATGAGGAGATCTGGAACGGGGGTAGAAAATATCGTAGTTTTGGATGGGAGAAGATAAGAAGTGGTGGTGAACAGCTGTTTTGAAGTTGTGGAGGGAAGAATGGGATTGAACAGAGTATGGGAGTTTGTTCCAAAGGAGGGAAAAAAGAGGAATGAAAGAGTGTAGGTGAGCAGTGATTCGTGATTTTGGTTGTTTTACCAGAACAGGGTTGTTGGTGGACCTTAAGTGCTCTGGGATAATATGGTGGAGACATAGTGCAGACAAAGCAGGGAGGGAAGGGGGGGGGACAAGACCGGAGATGAGATGGAAGAAAGAAAGACCACTGACCTGCCTGCGGTGAGAGAGAGTGAGTCCCAAAGACTCAGCCTCATTGCAGGAAATGTATAATTCAAAATACCTCTCAGTGTGTAATTCTTAATGCAAGGGAAAATGTGGGGACAGGAATACTCGACTGGAAAGGGTGGGGACTTGAAATACCCTCTCCCACCTGGAGTGGTGCTACACTATACACATTTACATAGAGAATTTGCGTCTCCCCTCAACCAACCGCTCTAACCCGAAGACCACCGGCAAAGATAGAAAACACCCCGATGCGCTAACTGGGGTCATGCTATTCACATGCAGCAAATCTGGATGTAATCGGCCCAGAACTGTTGGAGGTCAGATCAGGTCAGGTATGGGAGCATGCCTCAGAGCAGCACGTCGCTGCATCCACTTTCTGCATCACATCCCCCAGGAGCCTCCGTCTGGCCATCTCCCAGGCAAATGCCTGGCTAATCCCCATCTCCTTAAGATGCTGATCAACCTGCTGCAAACATGAGGCACGTGGTCGGCCAATTGGTTTCTTCCACTCAAGAAATCCCGTCATTGAGAGAATCTGACAAGCAGGATCAGTGTCAGGAAAATGAGGCACATGTCCATACATCCACAGCTGACGCTCACAGACTATGCAGGTAACAAATATCATTTGAGTCTCTCTCAGCAACCGCTTATTGGACACAAAGTCTGACCAGCGATAGCCAAGGATTCTCTGAAGAGACCTGGTACCAAAGGAATTAAGTCTCTGTCTCAAATCCTTGGTCAGAGTCCAAGTCTCACATCTATAGAGCAAGACTGGAAGCACTGAGGACCTGAAGACTCAGACTTTCATTCTCCACCACAGGTACCGACAACGCTACGCCCCATGATCCAGTGAATTCATGACTCCCCAGGCCCGACCCAGACATCTGTTGACCTCAAGCTCACAGCCAGCAGAGACATGAATATCATTGCTAAAGTAAGTGACTCTCCGTGACCTCAACATCCTCACCACAATCAGGTACAGACAAGATAGCAGCATCAAAGATGACATTGAAAGCCTGGATCTTCATTTTGACCAAGGAAACCCATAATCCCAGCGGCTCCGACTTCTCATTCAGCACCTCGAGGGCTCCCAAAAGGATTTCTCCAGCCTCTGCAAAGATGACTTTATCATCTGCAAAATCAAGGACAGAGATCTTGACCTTCCCAAACGATGCACCACAGCATGATCTCTCTGACATCCTCCCCAGAATCCAGTCCATACAAGTGCTGAAAAGTGTGGGGGCGAGTACACACCCATGACGTACTCCAGTAACAACTGGAAATAAGTCGGAGATGGTACCACCACATCTTACAGCACTCTCAGTAGCAGTGTATAGTTCAGATAACAGATTGATCAGTTTTGGTGGCACCCCACGAAGACCAAGCATCCGCCAGAGGGCATCCCGATTCACTGAATCGAATGCTTTGCAGAAATCAACATGGGCTACAAGCAGCAACTGCTGAAACACTCGCCTGCATTCGGTGAGGACCTGAAGATCAAGGATATGGTCAATCGTTGACCTCTTTAGTGTAAAGCCTGACTACTCTGGATGCTGGTGCTGAAGCAGATGGTGGTGAACCTGATCAATAATTATCCGAGCAAAGACCTTGCCCAGCACTGAGAGCAGCGTCACCCCTCAGTAGTTGTTGCAGTCATGACGCTCACCCTTCCCTTTCCAGAGAGGGACAACAAGGCCCCTCTTCCAGTCAGTTGCGATGATGCCTGTGTTCCAGGCAGAGCACTTAACTGTATGCACTGACATGAGTGCAGCATTTCCACCAGCCTTGAGAAGTTCAGCATGGATGCCACAGATCCCTGGAGCTTTACCCCGTTTCAACCAGTTCACCGCAGCCTGTGTTTCCACAAACGAAGGTGGACCACAGTTGATTGGAGGGTAGGAATAGGGATTGTAAGACCCCTGACGTCCAACTCGACAACTGGTGGATCAGCCTGGTACAACCGCTCAAAGTAATTAGCCCAGCGGGTCTTCACTTCATTCTCCTCTGACAAGAGCCCACCACCCTCCCCTCTAACTGCAGTACACTGGGGGATAGGATTGGAGGAATGCAATACATGAATTCCCCTGTAAGTAGGACAAGAATCACTGAACCACAGGTGATATTCTATCCCCACACAGATTCCTCACACATCGGCCTCCTTGTGCACCCTCAGCACACGTGCAGTTTTACGCCTCAGCTCCCTGAACAGCTCAGCTCTGCCACTAAGGCTGGCCCTGTGACTCTGGTCAATGGTATCCAGTGTCCCTTGAGACACAAAATTCTTCTTCACCCTACAATGAGTTCCAAGACATCCACCGGAAACATCAAGGATGGTGGTCTTGAAGGTAGTCCACAACTCTTCAGGATTCCCCAAAGCACCCAGATCCCCCCCCCCCCCAAATCCCCACTCAGCCTGTTCGCACACTCCTCTGCTACCCTCTCATCCTTAAGCTTGCCAACATCCAGCCTCGGCTGGGATGGTACCATTCTGGATTTAAGCTGCTTTATAGTTGATTTAACTTCATAGTTGCTACCACAAGCTTGTGGTCAGTATTGAGGAACTGAGTACTCCAGTAGACCCTGCATTTCTGGATCCTCCTCCAACAACCATTAACGAGCACATGGTCAATCTCCTTTGCCACACCACCAGCGTTGGAATGACAGAGTTAATGACAGCCTTTGAAATATGGAATACTGGTAATACCCAGTCCAGCAATGAGCCTGTGGCAGCTGAAACCATGAACCAGCCACCCTAAGTCCACAACGTCTTGCAAAGTCAAGGAGCTTAGTGCGATTCTGGTTCACAGTTCCAGACCCATGGGGACCAACACAAGTCTCGTAACCATCCCTCTCAGTTCCAGTCGATGCATTGAAATCCCCTAAGACTAGAAGAGTATCTTGCCTGGGGCACTGATCAACCACAGACTCGAGCATGGCATAGAATGCATCCTTCATGGTGAGATCACTCACCTTACTCAATCAAAGCATATGCAGAGACCAGGGAAATGACACCCAAGGAGTGACAAATCCTTCGTCTCATAATACGCTCGTTGACCGGTGTTACCTCAATTATCATTGGAGTCAGCTTATTGGACACAGCTACAGCAACTCCTTGGGTATGGTAACCATGAGAGTGACCAGACCAATGGTAGGCATAACCACCCGCCATGATCTCACCACTATCTGGTCTCTGAACCTCAGAGAGTGCTGCAATACCTCTGTTCAAACGCTTTAGCTCAGATGATAACAGAGACAAATAATCATCCTCTCTTGGAGATGGGACATTCCAGGCACCCACCCAAAAGGACCACCACAGGTTACCTATCCATGGAGACCACCATCTGGTGGCTGACACCTCATCTCCACTCCACCATACATTACCGCAATCTGACCCTGGAGGTTTACCCCGTGGTTTTCCTCCTATCATCAAGTAATGGGGGTCCCGTCCCATCATCTGGTGAACTGCCTTGCATAGGGCAGCAGCACAGGAGGTACTCCCATGGAGTGGGTTTTCAGATTTGCTTATATTTATGGGTTTTGTGGAATGAAGTGTTGTACAGTGGTCGGAGTGCAAATCCTGCCACTAACCTCCTAAAAAAAGAGTAACCCAACTGCAGGAGGACGTCCGCAGACACAGTTTGGGTATGAGAAATTGATGGCCGCGGGCACACAAGGAGCTCCTCCGCCCTTTGACAGGTTTTGTTTTAAATCCTGATCCAGGTAAACGTCATCCAGATAAACCAATACGGCTTGGAAGATCTCTTCCACGTACACATGCTGCATCAGTTTCTGGTATGTTGCCGGTGTTTTACACAATCCAAATGGCATTCAGTTGAACTCAAAGAGGACAATTGGTGTTGTGAATGCTGTCTTGGCTTTGTCATTATCCTACATTTACACTTGGTGATACGCTGACTGGCGATCCGTCATCAAAATCCATTTCGATCCAACCAGCGCATCCATGGAGTCTTCAATTCTCAGCAATGGGTGTTCATCTTTCCAAGTGCAGGAATTCATCAGACAGTAGTCTATACATATGCGCAATGCTCCAGACTTCTTGCTAACAAGGATGATGGGGCTTGAATACCCACTCTTGCTTAGTCGATAATACCTTTCCATAGCACGTCACGTATGTGAGCCGTGACTTCATCATGTTGTATGGGCATCTGTAGGGCATCTTCATCTTCCTCTGTAGGGCATTTTCACCGGAGTGTCATCAGTGGAATGAATGGAGTGCTTACTCGCATCTGTCCTTCCTAAATTATCTGACATTGCAAATACAGAGCTGTACTTAGCAAATAACTATTGGGCATGATACTTTTCTCCCCTTATGTTTGCTTGTTTTGTCAGTTTCTGTTGCAAACAGTAATGCCACTTCTTGCACATCAAGAGATGTGCAGTTTGTTTCCCTGTGAATCTGTTAATTTAGCTCCCATCTCAAGCTTGATTTCGGAAGGCCTTCCATAAATTGGTCCTCAGCATGCAGTCACTGTCCGTTCCCTTCTCTGGCAGGATCCTGAAGACCCAAAATATCCCGGAGACCCTTTAAACCCCGAAGACCTTAACACCATTTCAATCCTTTACACCCTCCAGAGAGATCACACAGTTTAGACCCTTGACCATTTAGACCACTTGGACCTTTTTATATCACAAATAAATTGAAAATAAATACAATATCACCAAATATTACAAACAAGAAAAAAACCGTGCAGAGCAGGATATTTACAAAATCCACCCCCCTCTCCAAAATTTGCCACAGATACATCAAATTTTCCATTTCATTAAGATTAAAATTGACAATCTTAATCAGCGCTCAGGTCAATCCTATGAAAATAGGTTTATTTTTAAGATTGAAATTGATGATTTTATATGCTTGACCTTGAGTTGACCTTTGACCTTTTGATATCAAAAATAGTTTGGTTTCCCAATCCAGTAATGCACTATGCAATTGATGTTAAATTTTCAAGTCAACCGGATGAAAATTGACGATTTCCAGAAAAAAAAATTGATGATTTTATATGTTTGACCTTGAGTTGAACTTTGATCTTTTGACCTCAAATTGTTGGTTTCCCAATTCAGTGATGCAATATGCAAATCCTGTTCAACTTTCAAGTGAATTGTATGAAAAATGACGATTTTTAGGAATTTGACCTCAAGGTGACCTTTGACCTCAAAATCAATAGGCTTCTCAGTTGAGATTACCTCGGTTTGGAATTGTGACCTGTAGGTGATAAACAGACAGACAGACTGCATAACAATATCGATTGCCCAGTATATTTGAAGTATCTTTGATTTTGCAAGGAATAAATTTATAGCAAAGAACTGTTTGTATTATGATTGGTGTAAATCATGCCAACACAGCAAATCTGTGATGTGATAATCTCTGTAATGACCTGTGGAGAGGTGAGCGCAGTGAGCCGATCCGTGCTAGTACTACATCAACAATGTACAAAAACCAATCCGCTTAATGTTAGACCCTTGCTGATTATTGGAAGCTTGATTCCAATCATCAGCAAGGTCATGGAATGCATCATCGCAGTTGACATAAAATCCTTCCTTTTCTCCAAATGGCCTCATCAATTCGGTTTCAGACCAGATCACTCAACTTTGAACATGCTGCTTCTACTCCCTCAACAATGGATGGAGACACTCAATGTCAGACGAGATCAGGACCGTGTCTCGACATATCCTCGAGCTTTTGATATACTGTAGTCTGGCATCCCGTCTTACTCTCAAAACTCTCTTCCTCTGGCATCCAAGGCCAATTCCATTCTTGGATTACTGACTTTTTCTACTCTTGTAGCATGTAGCCAATGTGTGGCTCAACAGAATCCTTTCATCTCCTTTCCCCATCAATGCTGGAGTGCCTCAAGGCAGTGCTCTTGGCCCCATCCTATTCCTAATCTTCATCAACAATCTCTCTGACTCTGCTGATATCTATTTGCTGATGACTCCACCCTCTGCTTTTGACATCCCTTAACCTTCAGATTGGCAAGCACCAACCTATTCCCTTTCTTCAGACCTTGATAAAATCACAAGCTTGTCAAACACTTGGAATATGTCTTCTAATCCAGATAAATACCACACTCTGTCACAGAATTAACCATCTGGCAAACCCTCCCATGTACAGGTAGTAGATATGCTGGGATAGTATTTGCTTAATTAACACATGGGCCTCACCTGTGTGGAAGCTGTTGCTTGATGTCCCTCATTTATCCAGGTGTTTGCATTTTTTTTTGTCCATGACCTGTACTTTCTTAACAATCCTCTTGAGGAAGTTCAGTCACTCAAACTCCGAGGTCTCACTATTATTTTTCTTGGGCACACCACATTTCCAACTTGGCCTCCAAAGCCAGCTGCCAACTGGGCATACTCTTTCTGTCCTTCCTTGGTGTACCTGAACTCTTATGCACCTACAACGCCTTCATCCTCAGCTTGATAATATTCTGCTCTCTCCTCTGAGCTGGCTCTGCTGCCTCACACCTTGCTCAGCTTCATGCCATGGAAATCAAGGCCGACAAGATCATTGGAATCTCCCATGATGAAGCGGAGTCGATAGGTCTATCACTTTCTCATTGCAGACAGGTCGGTGGTCTCTCAGTCTTCTGCTGTCTCCTTTCTGGTATTACACTCCCTGTCCCCTCCGTGATTTGTCCCCCTCCCTGCATTTCTGCAAGTGCACTTGGTCCATTATCAACCTCCTGGTGAAACTACCTAAACCCAGACAGCTGTTCTCCACCATCTCAGATCATTCTCCATCCAAAACCATGGCCTTCTCTATCCCTGTTAACCCCCTCCCCAAATTTCCAGTTTTTCTTTCCTGAGAGTTTGCTTCTGTATCCATCTTGTTCATCCTTCGCATTAGCCTGGTGTTGGCTCAGTGGTTAGGGTGGCAGCTTGGGATCCTCGGGTCCTGAGTTCAAGCCCCGTCGGCCGCTGAACTAATACACCAGGGGGTTGATTCAGCCTGTCATCCTTCTGAGGTTGGCGAAATGAGTACCAGTTCCAGTGTGTGCTCTGGTAGAGAGGCACTGCATCAGCGACGCAGTCGCGCTTCAAGAAATGATACCTACCACGACAGCTAAGCTGCCATACGACCACCACATTCTTTGCATTCCTCCTATCCCTCATTCTTACTGGCATCGCCTGATTTTCTGGCTCCAATGATTTTGTCCCTTGGCCCTCCTGTTTCTTTTGTACTGTCACACCCTAATCTTTCACGAGCCTTGACTTTGTTATCCCGTTCCCTCCCTCCGGGAGGGAGGGAGGTAGCGGGATATTGTAATCGTCCGGTTTGTTTGTCTGTTTCTTTGTCTGTCCGTCTGTTAGCAACTTTACGGCAAAACTGCTTTAGCAAACACTATCAAATTTAATCCACAGGTGGGCAATGAACCTTGCACGACCCCATTAGCTTTTGGGTCCAATTGGATCAAAGGTCAAGGTCAAAGTCACGAAAAGATCAAAATCGTTTTTCGCTCATAACTTCGTCAAAAATGATCTGATTTACTTCAAACTAAGCTTATAGTGAACCTTATTCTATTTGTGATTTAAAATCCTAACAATCCTATAGTGAAAAATGCATATTTGTGAAGATCGGGGTTAAGGATGTATCAAATTTAAATTTGATCCCCAAAATAGCTTTATCCCTTAAATGGGTGGGATTTGTTGTGCCTGGCACCACTTGTTTTAATTTTATTTTTAAAAAGGCTGCTAAATCTTATGTTCTCACCATGTTTCACCATCTGGGAATCCTCTCATCAACTTCCTTACTATAACCCTTTGAATCCTGAGCTCCTTAGAGTTTCAGCTCCCCCACCCAGGTCTCTCTGGAGAAAAATCTAGCCACTCAGGTATATGGAGGTTTCAATGGCGGCTGGTAAAATGGCTGCTAGGGTTCAAAGGGTTAACAAACCTCTTGAATAAGTTCATTCCTTCAAATTTTTGGTCTCTATCAGAGCCCAATCTACTTTGAGGAAGTCCTCTATCAAATTTGGCCTGCAAAACAGCAGCAAACTAGGAATCCTGTCATTCTGAGTTTTCTTTGGCCAATCAGAACTTATAACAATGTACAAGGCCATCATTTGCAGCTAGGTAGACTACTACTCTTCTTTCTGCTTCTGCCTCTGCCTTTCATCTCAATCTCACCTCTGCCTTTTGCCTGGTGTTGGGTTTATGGTTAGGGTGGCAAAGTTTGGATCCTAGAGTCCTGAGTTCAAATCCCGCTCAGCTGTTGAATTGATAACAGGTTTTTTTTTTTTTTGTATACCTTGGTCGAGGCTCGTATGAGAGCTAACACACAACTCACAGCAAGGAGGCATGAGACAAGAGGGGTGGGGGTGGAAGGGACAAAACAGTGGGGAACAGACACATTAGGTGAACTGTGGAAGGGAGAGGGATGGGGATGGGACGGGGAACATGGCGAAAGAGAAGATGGACATTACAGGGACTTTCAGGAAGGAGAGCAGGGGAATTGAAGGAAGTGGGCTTGGGTGGATTATCGGGGGTAGAAAAGATCGAGGATTTGGATGGGGGAAGATAAGAGGTGGTGGTGAACAGCTGTTTTGAAAGCCTGGAGGGAAGAATGGGAAAGAATATAGTCAGGAAGTTTATTCCAAAGGCGGGAAAAAAGAGGAATGAAGAGTGAAGATGAGCAGTGATTCGTGATTTTGGTAGTTTTACCAGAAGGGGGTTGTTGGCGGACCTTGAGCGCCCTGTGGAAATGTGGTGGGGACAAATCGCAGAGAGAGCAGGGGGGGCATGGCTGGAGAGGAGTCGGTAGAAGACAGAAAGACCACCGACCAACCTGCGGTGATTGAGAGGCCCAAAGACTCGGCTTAATTGCGGAAGATGCCGATGATGTTAAATGCCCTGGTTTCGACAGCGTGAAGCCGAGAAAGGTGAGAGGCAGGAGCACCAGCCCAGAGGGGAGAGCAGTACTCCATCAGGCTACGGACAAAAGCTTTGTAAGTGGTCAGGAGCTCAAGAGGGCCGAGGAAGGACTTAGCACGACGGAGGATTCCCAGTCGGCGACTGGCTTTTGAGGCGAGGTTGGAAATGTGACTTTCCCAGGAAAGGTCATGGCAGATAGTGAGACCCAGAAGCTTGAAAGAAAAGACTTCTTCCAGAGGATTGTTGAGAAAGTGGATGGGGGGGGTTTCTAAACAGTCCTTTCGAAGAGACATAGTGAGAGTGTGAGATTTGTCTGGATTGAAAGACATGTTCCACGTGTTGGACCAGTTTGTGATTTTATCCAGATCTGCAGTAAGCGAAGAAGCTGCTGCTTGCTGGTCTGAGGGATGACAGATGGTACGGCAGAGGGTGGAGTCGTCGGCAAAGAGAAATAGAGGATTTTCCAGAGAGTCCGAGAGGTTAACAGGTGGGGTGAACTCAACCTGTCATCCTTCCGAGGTCGGCAAAATGAGTGCCAGGATGCTGGTATACTGTGTCGGAGTGGTGACCCATCCAGGATTGTGCCCAATAGTCAATGAGACTGCTTGGGCAGCACCAACGCTCTGCACAGAGTATAGTCTCGGTCTCGCTCGGTGTCGGTCTCGCTCGGTGTCGGTCTCGCTCGGTGTCGGTCTCGCTCGGTGTCGGTCTCGCTCGGTGTCGGTCTCGCTCGGTGTCGGTCTCGCTCGGTGTCGGTCTCGCTCGGTGTCGGTCTCGCTCGGTGTCGGTCTCGCTCGGTGTCGGTCTCGCTCGGTGTCGGTCTCGCTCGGTGTCGGTCTCGCTCGGTGTCGGTCTCGCTCGGTGTCGGTCTCGCTCGGTGTCGGTCTCGCTCGGTGTCGGTCTCGCTCGGTGTCGGTCTCGCTCGGTGTCGGTCTCGCTCGGTGTCGGTCTCGCTCGGTGTCGGTCTCGCTCGGTGTCGGTCTCGCTCGGTGTCGGTCTCGCTCGGTGCCGGCCTCGCTCGGTGTCGGCCTCGCTCGGTGTCGGCCTCGCTCGGTGTCGGCCTCGCTCGGTGTCGGCCTCGCTCGGTGTCGGCCTCGCTCGGTGTCGGCCTCGCTCGGTGTCGGCCTCGCTCGGTGTCGGCCTCGCTCGGTGTCGGCCTCGCTCGGTGTCGGCCTCGCTCGGTGTCGGCCTCGCTCGGTGTCGGCCTCGCTCGGTGTCGGCCTCGCTCGGTGTCGGCCTCGCTCGGTGTCGCCCTCGCTCGGTGTCGCCCTCGCTCGGTGTCGGCCTCGCTCGGTGTCGGCCTCGCTCGGTGTCGGCCTCGCTCGGTGTCGGCCTCGCTCGGTGTCGGCCTCGCTCGGTGTCGGCCTCGCTCGGTGTCGGCCTCGCTCGGTGTCGGCCTCGCTCGGTGCGGGCGTCTCGCTCGGTGCGGGCGTCTCGCTCGGTGCGGGCGTCTCGCTCGGTGCGGGCGTCTCGCTCGGTGCGGGCGTCTCGCTCGGTGCGGGCGTCTCGCTCGGTGCGGGCGTCTCGCTCGGTGCGGGCGTCTCGCTTTCGCTCGGTGAGGGCGTCTCGCTTTCGCTCGGTGCGGGCGTCTCGCTTTCGCTCGGTGGGGGCGTCTCGCTTTCGCTCGGTGCCCGCGTCTCGCTTTCGCTCGGTGCCGGCGTCTCGCTTTCGCTCGGTGCCGGCGTCTCGCTTTCGCTCGGTGCCGGCGTCTCGCTTTCGCTCGGTGCCGGCGTCTCGCTTTCGCTCGGTGCCGGCGTCTCGCTTTCGCTCGGTGCCGGCGTCTCGCTTTCGCTCGGTGCCGGCGTCTCGCTTTCGCTCGGTGCCGGCGTCTCGCTTTCGCTCGGTGCCGGCGTCTCGCTTTCGCTCGGTGCCGGCGTCTCGCTTTCGCTCGGTGCCGGCGTCTCGCTTTCGCTCGGTGCCGGCGTCTCGGTGCCGGCGTCTCGGTGCCGGCGTCTCGGTGCCGGCGTCTCGGTGCCGGCGTCTCGGTGCCGGCGTCTCGCTTTCGCTCGGTGCCGGCGTCTCGCTTTCGCTCGGTGCCGGCGTCTCGCTTTCGCTCGGTGCCGGCGTCTCGCTTTCGCTCGGTGCCGGCGTCTCGCTTTCGCGCGGTGCCGGCGTCTCGCTTTCGCTCGGTGCCGGCGTCTCGCTTTCGCTCGGTGCCGGCGTCTCGCTTTCGCTCGGTGCCGGCGCCTCGCTTTCGCTCGGTGCCGGCGCCTCGCTTTCGCTCGGTGCCGGCGCCTCCCTTCCGCCCGGTGCCGGCGCCTCCCTTCCGCCCGGTGCCGGCGCCTCCCTTCCGCCCGGTGCCGGCGCCTCCCTTCCGCCCGGTGCCGGCGCCTCCCTTCCGCCCGGTGCCGGCGCCTCCCTTCCGCCCGGTGCCGGCCCCTCCCTTCCGCCCGGTGCCGGCGCCTCCCTTCCGCCCGGTGCCGGCGCCTCCCTTCCGCCCGGTGCCGGCGCCTCCCTTCCGCCCGGTGCCGGCGCCTCCCTTCCGCCCGGTGCCGGCGCCTCCCTTCCGCTCCCTTCCGCTCGGTGCCGGTGCCTCCCTTCCGCCCGGTGCCGGCGCCTCCCTTCCGCTCCCTTCCGCTCGGTGCCGGTGCCTCCCTTCCGCCCGGTGCCGGCGCCTCCCTTCCGCTCCCTGCCGCTCGGTGCCGGTGCCTCCCTTCCGCCCGGTGCCGGTGCCTCCCTTCCGCTCCCTTCCGCTCGGTGCCAGTGCCTCCCTTCCGCCCGGTGCCGGTGCCTCCCTTCCGCTCCCTTCCGCTCGGTGCCGGTGCCTCCCTTCCGCCCGGTGCCGGTGCCTCCCTTCCGCTCCCTTCCGCTCGGTGCCGGTGCCTCCCTTCCGCCCGGTGCCGGTGCCTCCCTTCCGCTCCCTTCCGCTCGGTGCCGGTGCCTCCCTTCCGCCCGGTGCCGGTGCCTCCCTTCCGCTCCCTTCCGCTCGGTGTCGGTACCTCCCTTCCGCTCCCTTCCGCTCGGTGTCGGTGCCTCCCTTCCGCTCGGTGTCGGTGCCTCCCTTCCGCTCGGTGTCGGTGCCTCCCTTCCGCTCCCTTCCGCTCGGTGTCGGTGCCTCCCTTCAGCTTGGTGTCGGTGCCTCCCTTCCGCTCCCTTCCGCTCGGTGTCGGTGCCTCCCTTCCGCTCGGTGTCGGTGCCTCCCTTCCGCTCGGTGTCGGTGTCTCCCTTCCGCTCCCTTCCGCTCGGTGTCGGTGTCTCCCTTCCGCTCCCTTCCGCTCGGTGTCGGTGTCTCCCTTCCGCTCCCTTCCGCTCGGTGTCGGTGTCTCCCTTCCGCTCCCTTCCGCTCGGTGTCGGTGTCTCCCTTCCGCTCGGTGTCGGTGTCTCCCTTCCGCTCGGTGTCGGTGTCTCCCTTCCGCTCGGTGTCGGTGTCTCCCTTCCGCTCGGTGTCGGTGTCTCCCTTCCGCTCGGTGTCGGTGTCTCCCTTCCGCTCGGTGTCGGTGTCTCCCTTCCGCTCCCTTCCGCTCGGTGTCGGTGTCTCCCTTCCGCTCCCTTCCGCTCGGTGTCGGTGTCTCCCTTCCGCTCGGTGTCGGTGTCTCCCTTCCGCTCGGTGTCGGTGTCTCCCATCCGCTCCCTTCCGCTCGGTGTCGGTGTCTCCCTTCCGCTCGGTGTCGGTGTCTCCCTTCCGCTCGGTGTCGGTGTCTCCCTTCCGCTCGGTGTCGGTGTCTCCCATCCGCTCCCTTCCGCTCGGTGTCGGTGTCTCCCTTCCGCTCGGTGTCGGTGTCTCCCTTCCGCTCGGTGTCGGTGTCTCCCTTCCGCTCGGTGTCGGTGTCTCCCTTCCGCTCGGTGTCGGTGTCTCCCTTCCGCTCGGTGTCGGTGTCTCCCTTCCGCTCGGTGTCGGTGTCTCCCTTCCGCTCGGTGTCGGTGTCTCCCTTCCGCTCGGTGTCGGTGTCTCCCTTCCGCTCGGTGTCGGTGTCTCCCTTCCGCTCCCTTCCGCTCGGTGTCGGTGTCTCCCTTCCGCTCCCTTCCGCTCGGTGTCGGTGTCTCCCTTCCGCTCCCTTCCGCTCGGTGTCGGTGTCTCCCTTCCGCTCCCTTCCGCTCGGTGTCGGTGTCTCCCTTCCGCTCCCTTCCGCTCGGTGTCGGTGTCTCCCTTCCGCTCGGTGTCGGTGTCTCCCTTCCGCTCGGTGTCGGTGTCTCCCTTCCGCTCGGTGTCGGTGTCTCCCTTCCGCTCGGTGTCGGTGTCTCCCTTCCGCTCGGTGTCGGTGTCTCCCTTCCGCTCGGTGTCGGTGTCTCCCATCCGCTCCCTTCCGCTCGGTGTCGGTGTCTCCCTTCCGCTCGGTGTCGGTGTCTCCCTTCCGCTCGGTGTCGGTGTCTCCCTTCCGCTCGGTGTCGGTGTCTCCCTTCCGCTCGGTGTCGGTGTCTCCCTTCCGCTCGGTGTCGGTGTCTCCCTTCCGCTCGGTGTCGGTGTCTCCCTTCCGCTCGGTGTCGGTGTCTCCCTTCCGCTCCCTTCCGCTCGGTGTCGGTGTCTCCCTTCCGCTCGGTGTCGGTGTCTCCCTTCCGCTCCCTTCCGCTCGGTGTCGGTGTCTCCCTTCCGCTCCCTTCCGCTCGGTGTCGGTGTCTCCCTTCCGCTCCCTTCCGCTCGGTGTCGGTGTCTCCCTTCCGCTCCCTTCCGCTCGGTGTCGGTGTCTCCCTTCCGCTCCCTTCCGCTCGGTGTCGGTGTCTCCATTCCGCTCGGTGTCGGTGTCTCCCTTCCGCTCGGTGTCGGTGTCTCCCTTCCGCTCCCTTCCGCTCGGTGTCGGTGTCTCCCTTCCGCTCCCTTCCGCTCGGTGTCGGTGTCTCCCTTCCGCTCGGTGTCGGTGTCTCCCTTCCGCTCGGTGTCGGTGTCTCCCTTCCGCTCCCTTCCGCTCGGTGTCGGTGTCTCCCTTCCGCTCCCTTCCGCTCGGTGTCGGTGTCTCCCTTCCGCTCGGTGTCGGTGTCTCCCTTCCGCTCGGTGTCGGTGTCTCCCTTCCGCTCGGTGTCGGTGTCTCCCTTCCGCTCGGTGTCGGTGTCTCCCTTCCGCTCGGTGTCGGTGTCTCCCTTCCGCTCGGTGTCGGTGTCTCCCTTCCGCTCGGTGTCGGTGTCTCCCTTCCGCTCGGTGTCGGTGTCTCCCTTCCGCTCGGTGTCGGTGTCTCCCTTCCGCTCGGTGTCGGTGTCTCCCTTCCGCTCGGTGTCGGTGTCTCCC
Organism: Eptatretus burgeri; assembly: GCF_056783735.1. NCBI lineage: Eukaryota > Metazoa > Chordata > Myxini > Myxiniformes > Myxinidae > Eptatretus > Eptatretus burgeri. Next base: position 31,635,781 of record NC_140963.1, on the reverse strand, counting down.
TTCCGCTCGGTGTCGGTGTCTCCCTTCCGCTCGGTGTCGGTGTCTCCCTTCCGCTCGGTGTCGGTGTCTCCCTTCCGCTCGGTGTCGGTGTCTCCCTTCCGCTCGGTGTCGGTGTCTCCCTTCCGCTCGGTGTCGGTGTCTCCCTTCCGCTCGGTGTCGGTGTCTCCCTTCCGCTCGGTGTCGGTGTCTCCCTTCCGCTCGGTGTCGGTGTCTCCCTTCCGCTCGGTGTCGGTGTCTCCCTTCCGCTCGGTGTCGGTGTCTCCCTTCCGCTCGGTGTCGGTGTCTCCCTTCCGCTCGGTGTCGGTGTCTCCCTTCCGCTCGGTGTCGGTGTCTCCCTTCCGCTCGGTGTCGGTGTCTCCCTTCCGCTCGGTGTCGGTGTCTCCCTTCCGCTCGGTGTCGGTGTCTCCCTTCCGCTCGGTGTCGGTGTCTCCCTTCCGCTCGGTGTCGGTGTCTCCCTTCCGCTCGGTGTCGGTGTCTCCCTTCCGCTCGGTGTCGGTGTCTCCCTTCCGCTCGGTGTCGGTGTCTCCCTTCCGCTCGGTGTCGGTGTCTCCCTTCCGCTCGGTGTCGGTGTCTCCCTTCCGCTCGGTGTCGGTGTCTCCCTTCCGCTCGGTGTCGGTGTCTCCCTCCCGCTCCCTTCCGCTCGGTGTCGGTGTCTCCCTTCCGCTCGGTGTCGGTGTCTCCCTTCCGCTCGGTGTCGGTGTCTCCCTTCCGCTCGGTGTCGGTGTCTCCCTTCCGCTCGGTGTCGGTGTCTCCCTTCCGCTCGGTGTCGGTGTCTCCCTTCCGCTCGGTGTCGGTGTCTCCCTTCCGCTCGGTGTCGGTGTCTCCCTTCCGCTCGGTGTCGGTGTCTCCCTTCCGCTCGGTGTCGGTGTCTCCCTTCCGCTCGGTGTCGGTGTCTCCCCTCCGCTCCCTTCCGCTCGGTGTCGGTGTCTCCCTTCCGCTCGGTGTCGGTGTCTCCCTTCCGCTCGGTGTCGGTGTCTCCCTTCCGCTCGGTGTCGGTGTCTCCCTTCCGCTCGGTGTCGGTGTCTCCCTTCCGCTCGGTGTCGGTGTCTCCCTTCCGCTCGGTGTCGGTGTCTCCCTTCCGCTCGGTGTCGGTGTCTCCCTTCCGCTCGGTGTCGGTGTCTCCCTTCCGCTCGGTGTCGGTGTCTCCCTTCCGCTCGGTGTCGGTGTCTCCGCTCGGTGTCGGTGTCTCCCTTCCGCTCGGTGTCGGTGTCTCCCTTCCGCTCGGTGTCGGTGTCTCCCTTCCGCTCGGTGTCGGTGTCTCCCTTCCGCTCGGTGTCGGTGTCTCCCTTCCGCTCGGTGTCGGTGTCTCCCTTCCGCTCGGTGTCGGTGTCTCCCTTCCGCTCGGTGTCGGTGTCTCCCTTCCGCTCGGTGTCGGTGTCTCCCTTCCGCTCGGTGTCGGTGTCTCCCTTCCGCTCGGTGTCGGTGTCTCCCTTCCGCTCGGTGTCGGTGTCTCCCTTCCGCTCGGTGTCGGTGTCTCCCTTCCGCTCGGTGTCGGTGTCTCCCTTCCGCTCGGTGTCGGTGTCTCCCTTCCGCTCGGTGTCGGTGTCTCCCTTCCGCTCGGTGTCGGTGTCTCCCTTCCGCTCGGTGTCGGTGTCTCCCTTCCGCTCGGTGTCGGTGTCTCCCTTCCGCTCGGTGTCGGTGTCTCCCTTCCGCTCGGTGTCGGTGTCTCCCTTCCGCTCGGTGTCGGTGTCTCCCTTCCGCTCGGTGTCGGTGTCTCCCTTCCGCTCGGTGTCGGTGTCTCCCTTCCGCTCGGTGTCGGTGTCTCCCTTCCGCTCGGTGTCGGTGTCTCCCTTCCGCTCGGTGTCGGTGTCTCCCTTCCGCTCGGTGTCGGTGTCTCCCTTCCGCTCGGTGTCGGTGTCTCCCTTCCGCTCGGTGTCGGTGTCTCCCTTCCGCTCGGTGTCGGTGTCTCCCTTCCGCTCGGTGTCGGTGTCTCCCTTCCGCTCGGTGTCGGTGTCTCCCTTCCGCTCGGTGTCGGTGTCTCCCTTCCGCTCGGTGTCGGTGTCTCCCTTCCGCTCGGTGTCGGTGTCTCCCTTCCGCTCGGTGTCGGTGTCTCCCTTCCGCTCGGTGTCGGTGTCTCCCTTCCGCTCGGTGTCGGTGTCTCCCTTCCGCTCGGTGTCGGTGTCTCCCTTCCGCTCGGTGTCGGTGTCTCCCTTCCGCTCGGTGTCGGTGTCTCCCTTCCGCTCGGTGTCGGTGTCTCCCTTCCGCTCGGTGTCGGTGTCTCCCTTCCGCTCGGTGTCGGTGTCTCCCTTCCGCTCGGTGTCGGTGTCTCCCTTCCGCTCGGTGTCGGTGTCTCCCTTCCGCTCGGTGTCGGTGTCTCCCTTCCGCTCGGTGTCGGTGTCTCCCTTCCGCTCGGTGTCGGTGTCTCCCTTCCGCTCGGTGTCGGTGTCTCCCTTCCGCTCGGTGTCGGTGTCTCCCTTCCGCTCGGTGTCGGTGTCTCCCTTCCGCTCGGTGTCGGTGTCTCCCTCCCGCTCCCTTCCGCTCGGTGTCGGTGTCTCCCTCCCGCTCCCTTCCGCTCGGTGTCGGTGTCTCCCTCCCGCTCCCTTCCGCTCGGTGTCGGTGTCTCCCTCCCGCTCCCTTCCGCTCGGTGTCGGTGTCTCCCTTCCGCTCCCTTCCGCTCGGTGTCGGTGTCTCCCTCCCGCTCCCTTCCGCTCGGTGTCGGTGTCTCCCTCCCGCTCCCTTCCGCTCGGTGTCGGTGTCTCCCTCCCGCTCCCTTCCGCTCGGTGTCGGTGTCTCCCTCCCGCTCCCTTCCGCTCGGTGTCGGTGTCTCCCTCCCGCTCCCTTCCGCTCGGTGTCGGTGTCTCCCTCCCGCTCCCTTCCGCTCGGTGTCGGTGTCTCCCTCCCGCTCCCTTCCGCTCGGTGTCGGTGTCTCCCTTCCGCTCGGTGTCGGTGTCTCCCTTCCGCTCGGTGTCGGTGTCTCCCTTCCGCTCGGTGTCGGTGTCTCCCTTCCGCTCGGTGTCGGTGTCTCCCTTCCGCTCGGTGTCGGTGTCTCCCTTCCGCTCGGTGTCGGTGTCTCCCTTCCGCTCGGTGTCGGTGTCTCCCTTCCGCTCGGTGTCGGTGTCTCCCTTCCGCTCGGTGTCGGTGTCTCCCTTCCGCTCGGTGTCGGTGTCTCCCTTCCGCTCGGTGTCGGTGTCTCCCTTCCGCTCGGTGTCGGTGTCTCCCTTCCGCTCGGTGTCGGTGTCTCCCTTCCGCTCGGTGTCGGTGTCTCCCTTCCGCTCGGTGTCGGTGTCTCCCTTCCGCTCGGTGTCGGTGTCTCCCTTCCGCTCGGTGTCGGTGTCTCCCTTCCGCTCGGTGTCGGTGTCTCCCTTCCGCTCGGTGTCGGTGTCTCCCTTCCGCTCGGTGTCGGTGTCTCCCTTCCGCTCGGTGTCGGTGTCTCCCTTCCGCTCGGTGTCGGTGTCTCCCTTCCGCTCGGTGTCGGTGTCTCCCTTCCGCTCGGTGTCGGTGTCTCCCTTCCGCTCGGTGTCGGTGTCTCCCTTCCGCTCGGTGTCGGTGTCTCCCTTCCGCTCGGTGTCGGTGTCTCCCTTCCGCTCGGTGTCGGTGTCTCCCTTCCGCTCGGTGTCGGTGTCTCCCTTCCGCTCGGTGTCGGTGTCTCCCTTCCGCTCGGTGTCGGTGTCTCCCATCCGCTCGGTGTCGGTGTCTCCCTTCCGCTCGGTGTCGGTGTCTCCCTTCCGCTCGGTGTCGGTGTCTCCCTTCCGCTCGGTGTCGGTGTCTCCCTTCCGCTCGGTGTCGGTGTCTCCCTTCCGCTCGGTGTCGGTGTCTCCCTTCCGCTCGGTGTCGGTGTCTCCCTTCCGCTCGGTGTCGGTGTCTCCCTTCCGCTCGGTGTCGGTGTCTCCCTTCCGCTCGGTGTCGGTGTCTCCCTTCCGCTCGGTGTCGGTGTCTCCCTTCCGCTCGGTGTCGGTGTCTCCCTTCCGCTCGGTGTCGGTGTCTCCCTTCCGCTCCCTTCCGCTCGGTGTCGGTGTCTCCCTTCCGCTCGGTGTCGGTGTCTCCCTTCCGCTCGGTGTCGGTGTCTCCCTCCCGCTCCCTTCCGCTCGGTGTCGGTGTCTCCCTCCCGCTCCCTTCCGCTCGGTGTCGGTGTCTCCCTCCCGCTCCCTTCCGCTCGGTGTCGGTGTCTCCCTCCCGCTCCCTTCCGCTCGGTGTCGGTGTCTCCCTCCCGCTCCCTTCCGCTCGGTGTCGGTGTCTCCCTCCCGCTCCCTTCCGCTCGGTGTCGGTGTCTCCCTTCCGCTCCCTTCCGCTCGGTGTCGGTGTCTCCCTTCCGCTCGGTGTCGGTGTCTCCCTTCCGCTCGGTGTCGGTGTCTCACTCCCGCTCCCTTCCGCTCGGTGTCGGTGTCTCCCTCCCGCTCCCTTCCGCTCGGTGTCGGTGTCTCCCTTCCGCTCGGTGTCGGTGTCTCCCTTCCGCTCGGTGTCGGTGTCTCCCTTCCGCTCGGTGTCGGTGTCTCCCTTCCGCTCGGTGTCGGTGTCTCCCTTCCGCTCGGTGTCGGTGTCTCCCTTCCGCTCGGTGTCGGTGTCTCCCTTCCGCTCGGTGTCGGTGTCTCCCTTCCGCTCGGTGTCGGTGTCTCCCTTCCGCTCGGTGTCGGTGTCTCCCTTCCGCTCGGTGTCGGTGTCTCCCTTCCGCTCGGTGTCGGTGTCTCCCTTCCGCTCGGTGTCGGTGTCTCCCTTCCGCTCGGTGTCGGTGTCTCCCTTCCGCTCGGTGTCGGTGTCTCCCTTCCGCTCGGTGTCGGTGTCTCCCTTCCGCTCGGTGTCGGTGTCTCCCTTCCGCTCGGTGTCGGTGTCTCCCTTCCGCTCGGTGTCGGTGTCTCCCTCCCGCTCCCTTCCGCTCGGTGTCGGTGTCTCCCTCCCGCTCCCTTCCGCTCGGTGTCGGTGTCTCCCTCCCGCTCCCTTCCGCTCGGTGTCGGTGTCTCCCTCCCGCTCCCTTCCGCTCGGTGTCGGTGTCTCCCTTCCGCTCCCTTCCGCTCGGTGTCGGTGTCTCCCTCCCGCTCCCTTCCGCTCGGTGTCGGTGTCTCCCTCCCGCTCCCTTCCGCTCGGTGTCGGTGTCTCCCTCCCGCTCCCTTCCGCTCGGTGTCGGTGTCTCCCTCCCGCTCCCTTCCGCTCGG